>NW_022280034.1:6682276-6895330 GCF_004355925.1 Anarrhichthys ocellatus
CTCCAACAAAATATACCACCCTGCCCCCCCCCCCCCCCCCCCCCCCCAAGAGGGTCAGAGTAGCACATTCCCAATCGTTTGCGCCTCAGCAAGCTCTTGGAATTCCTCAGCTCTAAAGAGTGAAAGGAGGCACCGATTTATAAGAGACGGGGACCAGTCGAAAGTTTTTCAGTTCATTCTCTCATGTAACAAACGCCTGGTAAACCAGCTATTCAACAGATAATTAGTTGGGCTTCAGCTCTGGTTTGTTTCTCTACATGTTTCACACATGCAGGTTTGTATTCAAGCTTGATCCGAAGACATTGTGGGTTGTAGTTTAACCACAATCTTAAAAAATATCCTCTGTTTCATCTTGCTTAGTTGGTGTGATAGTGGACGTTTTATGGTGGGACCTCTGGTAGTGTGAGGGGGGATGTTTGCGTTTGTAGATCAACAGGCAGTGTGACCAATTGATTCATCTAGAAATCTATTAAACAAAGCCAAATAAAGTGATACGCTTGATACGCTTCAATATATGTACAGCGTGAAGACATGCCACAGGTGCAGGATGTGCAGTTTAGACCGTCATAGCACTACATTTTCAAAGAGTTTTCTGCAAAGTATAAACATTTTTGGAGTGAATACTAAATAGAGAGATGAATATCAACTTCATGCTAGCAAATCTTATTTCAAAACATTGATTTTTTTATATTAATGGAAATTCCAAAGAAATGAAAGTGTGCCGGGTTTAAAGAAAGAAGAACGTCTTTCAAGGGTGCCGTCAATCTTTTATTCTTTACACTTGACGTGGTTGACTTTATTAGTTTGCTTAAGTGCAAATTGAAGGTAAATAAACTGTAGTCTAAAGAGCTGATCATACGTCTGCCTTCCAGTGAAGTGGTGCTGAACACCAAGTTGTCATTGGCCTGTGGAAAAGTCTCTGATTGTACACACGATACAGAGGTCAGATACACACAAACACAGGCCTGAAGGGCTGTAATTTCTCTTCCCAGAACTTCCCACACTAAAATGTTGTTTCTATTTCTTCTGTCCATCTCTCCACCCGATGTGCTTCAACATGTAGTTTAGCTGTGGCTTTTCCTAAATAGAAAATAACACATTGTTGGTGGCCGAGAGCTTGTTTGAGTTGTATCTGACAACTAAACAACCTTTAGTTAATCCCATTTAAATACACATTTAAGACTTTATTTTCCATGTATGGAAGTTTTATTTCAGATGGTGGTGAGGCAGCCGTGGTTCCTCAAGTGGTACAATTATTTTAGTCCAAGAAGTGAGATCCAGTCTAAAGAGTGTTCACTCACCCCACCTACTGTATAAACACCTCATACATTATAATCATTGGAGGTCTGCACTATTCTTTACAAGTCCAAGTGCAATACATTTGGTATCTTTTGGGGTCTTGTCTGCAGCAGATTGTAAAGATGGACCCTCGTCAGAGTTTACTAGGTTAAAGGCTTATTATATATGATAAGTGTGTCACAGACGCTATAAATCTACACCGTGTCCACTTTGGACACACTGTTTTACAGTATATGATCACCGTATGTGAAGTCTTCCAGCTAGCTATGATGGATGTGTTGACTTGCTGTCGGGATTTAGGGCTGTAAGTCACTTGCCGTGCACATAGCTGATAGTAAATACTAGGAGAGCAAATACAGACGGGAGACACCAGAGATAAGAGCGGTTGAGCTTGTCTGTCCTTCTCTGTAGTCGTCGCAGTTATTATGTCTGTGGCAGCAGGAGGTGATTGGTAGCATCTTCAGCCACTCCATATGGCTCTGTAATTCGCAGTGCAACAAAATCGGATGTTTGCATGTTAGAATTAATTAACATTGCACCTTGTGTCTCTAATTAAATGCATATTATTGTATTTTAGCCACCGATCAGTTGACACCCGACTCGACTCGCTGCCGGTGAGTGTGAGTATTTTTATTTGCAGATGACAATAGACGCTCCAGACTGCCTCAGGTGGTGTGTCTACCCACAGTTTACATGTTTTATATGTGTGTAATTATTTTTCCAAAAGCTTACCGTGGCTGAAGTGTGCTGAAAGACGAATGTGGTCTAATTGGCCCCTCCCTCCCTGATTTAAACACTCAGTGCATCAGGAAGCCACAATAGCCAGCCTCCTCCTCCTCCATGCCCCTTAATTACAATGACCAGTTTGATGGATTAAGTCGACTTTATGCAAAGACAAGGTTTTGGGGGCTGGAATCACTGCTTAATGTACCCACCTGAACCATTTCTATTGCCACTTTTCGGCGGTACTTGCGCTGCATCTCCCTCATAGCAAATGTTGCTTTAAATGAATTGATTGAGGCTTCTTTTACTCGTTGCTCTGGACGCGGGCCAAGATGCAGGCTGTCTAGCACATTAGGCACCACCCCCCTTTGCAGGTTTGAAATGTGAGCCGCCTGCATTTTTTTTTTCTCCTCTCCGTTCCTCCCTCCCTCCCTCCTCCCCTCCTCTCCCTCCCCTCCCCTGCCCTCCCTCTCTCCCTTCTGGCGAAGTGGCTGTGGCTGCTTCTGTGTGATGTGTGTATTGGGAGAGCAAGCAATGGATCACTAGACAGAAAAAGAAGATACATCAATAACTGCTGCATACATCCGAGGTGAGGAGATAAGCATTTGGTTCTCTCTCTCTCTCTCTCTCCCTCTCTGCCTGCCCCCCCCCCTCCCCCTCCCCCCCCCCCCCCCCCCCCCCCTCCCCCCCTCCCTGTGTCCCACCCACCCCCCAGCCTCTCTGTCTTTAACCCTTTACTGCTGCAGAAGCCGGCTCCTAATATTGCTAAATTATTTGTGACGATACCTTTCTTCTTCTCTGACCACAAACGTGTGTCCTCCTATTCTCTTGTGGCTGTTAGTGCTGTATGAAGTTTCCTTTTTTTTTTTTTACAGCTTATCCCTGTTTTCCCTCTCATTGTCTCTGGGGTATTTGTTGCTTGAGTGCAAAGAAGCCGGTGGCAAGTACAGCATGAGCCCATTAGCAATGACTCCATCTGTGATTGGTTTTGCCTGCGAAACGGAGAGAGCAGCCATGAATAATTGATGAGTATTGTGCAGTCAGTCACTGGACACGCAGGGAGAGAGGAGAGGAAAACAGAGGGAAGCTGCTGCCCAGAGACATCGGGGGAAATGTAGGGGAAGAGGGAGGGTGGGGGAGAGAGAGGAAGAATGTTAGAGAGAAGAGAGGAAGGTGGGAGGGATAGAGAGACACAGAGAAAGAGCTTTAAAATAGCTGCTGGCTTCAGTAGTGCAGAGATTAAGGCTGCCCTGTATCGCCTTTGTTCTGCTGTTGCAGATTTATGCTCAGAAGTGTTTCTAGACACATGAGTTCCCCTCTTTTCTGTGCAGCTAAGAGTGAGAAATGAGCAGGGACATTGCTGGAGATAGTCTGGTTACAATGCGGGTGGCATTTTAGACATGGGGGTGGGGGGGGTGGGGGGTGAGTCTTTGCTGCTGTGAGTAGGACAGAGCTGCAAAGCTGCGAGCTGTCAAAAGGAGGAGACAACAGTGAAAGAGGGTTGTGTTTGTAGGGGGTGTATTCAGTGACAAGTGGAAAGGTGGATCTGCCGCTGAGAGTAACTTCACATTATTTCACCCCTGGCAGGGTATGGGGGGGAGAGGGTTGATTCCTGCATTGGTAGGTGCAGGCGGGCACCCTGCCACGTCTTAAACTAACGGAATGGGCTTTGACAGTATGACGAGTGCCTCGCAGCACCCCGTGTGATAGAGTTGCAACAGCTGACTGCTGCATTTGACCCACTTACAGCTCACACAGAAGGGGTCAAAATGGCCTTGATTATCTCTGAGTCGCACTGACCTACTTGAGGCGGCGTTTTCCGCGAGACTCTTTGGCAGTTCATCACACCCACTCCCCTCTGTGCCACACAGCACAAGCAGCCAGGCTCACTGCAGAGACACGCACACATTCTCTCCCTATGTAGTAATTTGCTGGTTTCAGATCAGTGATTCAGTGTTTCTCATGGTCCCATCATGTGGGGTGCACTGAGGTTTATAAATGGGAGAAACAGGTTTTAATTTCAAACATTCTACTGCATTGAGATGGTAATGCACCTGTTTTGTTCATATTCAACTTGAATGAATACCCTCAAAAATCTATCTTTAGGGAACATCAAATGCTTCTTGTCTTTGAGCTCGAAAATTGGCTCATTCATCCATTTACAATGGTGATCCAGTCACTGCGCAAAATATGTAAAACATCCATAGAAACCTGTCAAAACACTCCTGCTGCACAATCCACCATTGATCTATATGCTCAGTATGTTTCCAACACTCTTTATAGCTACATAAACTACTTCTGTGTCACTCGTTTGCCTCCTCATAGCTCCAAATCTCTGTCGGAAGTATATTATATATATTATTCATTTTGATTGATTATTGTAAAAACCACATTGAACATACAGATCAATGACGGGAAGTGGAAAAAGAGGTTCTTTTTTAAGTTGCTTTGGACATTTAAATAAGTGATGACATCGGATCCTACAAACTACGCAAACTAACAAAAGATTTTGGGTGAGAAACACAGTCAGCTGATGTAATTTCTTTCTCCTATTGACTTAACTTGAGAATTAAATGTCGGTTGGTTGGTTGGTTGGCATGCTGGTTTCTTTATTGTTCATTTGGCTTTCTCTCTACTAAGAGGGGTTTTGTTAAGCTGAACAGTAAAGTCCTGGTTTGGGCAATTATTCAATTATTTTTCCTCCCAAAATGTGTCTGTGGGATGACTCCCAACGTGCCAAGACAAGAGAGTTTTTGCAACAGGCGTTGTTGGTAAAGAGATGTCTGGCTATAGCTGTACAGCAATACACACTTCCAGCTATTCATTACTGTTGTTTTGTCAGCTTCAATGAATCTCTTGTTCTCTGTACAATCTCACCGAGGTGTGAAATTGCACTGACCTTTATCGTTGAAGTTTCTTGGATAAAGTCCCGAATCACAATAACAGCAATCGGCATGCAGCAGCAATTGATAACATTTGCAGATGATGCAGGCAGTTTTCATGTGGCTTTTTTTAATAAGTAATTATAGGATGCACTTTGTTTACACCTCTTCGTATATTGCGATCAAACCCAAAGTACAATTTTGATCACATTTGATATTGAATCCTCCAAAGATGGCACAACAAAACAGCATGATTCAAAGACGTATATTCGTCATACCAACTTTGTCACAAGATTGGAATATATGATGGGATCTCTGAAAATAATACGAGTATTAAAATGTTATTAGAATGCCATGTGTAAATGAAGGTAGAGTTCCTCCTCGCATCAAAGAGGATCACAAGCGCATCCACCTCCTTGTTAATCTCACTGTAAGTCCTTTAAAGTACAAACAACAGCCACCAAAAGCAGACTTCTTAATTTACGATCAATCCCATAGAGTAGCTAGAAGGCAATCGTACACTTGGTGTGGATGAGGTTATCAGTGTGAAGAGCGGTGGAAACACTTTACTTCATCTGTATCTACAGCAGAGTGAGTTACCTTCTGCAGAAAGGGAGACATCTTTATATGCGTTGTTCAAAAAGCAGTGAAAAGATGCTTTCAGTGGTCAGATGAGAGAGACCTGCGTTCTTGGAGATCCAGAAAGTGAGACGGTTATGAGAGATTACAAATGACGGTATCGGACGATGCTAAAGCAGCCCATTAAAGAAGCATTAAGTAATCTATGACCTTTATCAACCTCGAATGGTGGACAGCAGAGCTTTAAACTGCACCAATAATTCCTCTTTCACATGGCTATGGCACAATTCACAACCCCCATGCTGCACACATTAACCATACTTGCACACCATTGTCTATCATAGAATTCTGATCAAACCTCGGCTAACTGCTCGGATAAAGAGCTACAGATCAATAGCAATAGAGAAAGGTAGGCTCATTGATTAGCGGATACCTCAATAATTCATGATAATAATACTTTTAAGTCATTTTTGTAGTGGCAGGAATGACACAAATCCTTAAATTGCCTGCACTGGATGTTTGCCATTTTGTACCATGACGCAGCAAAAAAGTATGATCTATTTTAAAGTTTTCTGCAATTCCATTACATCCATATATATTTTTTTCTCATTTGTTGTATAGTATGTTCAATTATTCTCTCCTCTTTGTAGGTTTTTAGACCGTCTGTGAGTTATAACTTGATATATATTTCTCAATCACACCGTCATCTCATAGGTTTGGTCAAATGTCTGTCATTTACTGAATATCTTAGACATGTTTGTAAAGTTCAGTAAAATGTAAAATTTGAACCCTACAGAAACCAACTGCTGCAGGAGGTGTCAGTCTGACTCAGGTACTTGCTGTGTGTCGCACAGGAAACTCATGCACATTGGCTGAATCCAACCAACCATCCTCATCACAGTCCTTACATTATGTCCTCACACTGGACCGTGTCGACATACTGTACATGGAATGACATCAGACGTGCTTTTTTTAATTTTTTTTATTGGTTGGTCATCTAGAAAAGCTACATGGCTGCTGTTGTGTTGTCTGTCGGAGTTTTACAGTATGAAGCATGTCACACATGTTGTTTTATCATCTTGCCTGCGTCACAGTTCACACTTGTGTTCTCGGCTGTTCATTGAAGCCATTGACAATCTTAAGTTTATGCCTTGTTCTACTTGGTGATTTGTATGGTAATTAAACACACTACACAATTTTTCGAAAAAATAAGAACAGTAAGAGTTTTGAACAGAGCTTACATGAGAGTCACAAAAATATAATTAAACTTTAAAGACCAGAAAACTGGTACAACAAGCATAAATTAGACAGGAAATTGCATTTTACATACACACAACAGAGTTCCAGTACTGGGCCACATATAGAAGGGCAAAATGTAAATGATATTATGTGATAAAATACCAGAAACTTAACTGACACAATAAGAATGTATAAAATAAAATAGAATTTAAAAAAAAGTAAAAAAAATTAAAAAGACATCTGCAGTATGAAATAGATTTTAAAATTATTAAAATAAAAATAGAAATGCAGCAATTCAATTTGAAGGAAGCGGATGAATACATTTCAATAAAAATAAAAAAAACACATTGTTTGCAAAATGTATTCTGCCTGAGGCCATACATACATACAGTACGTATGTACAGATACAAATGATTGTTGAAAATGGATACGGTTTTAGTTTCATTGTTTCCATTTGGCCTGAGTGTTATCATTAGGAAGCTTTTTATTCAAATGCTGCACTGTTGCACATATGGACGACTCTAATGAGCCTAGAGGGGTGCCGGGACCCGACCCAGGCTCCTCCAGTGTCTCTTCCTACTGTACTACTAAAGGGAGGCTTTGACACCAGGCCCACTGTTTAAAGGTCGCAGGTGAATCAGTCACCAGCGTATGCCGCCGTGACACTACCGGTCCTGGCCAGCACCCCGAGGTGGGCACTAGTCCGGGCACATCTGCTCCATGCCTAATTAGTATCATTGTAGACGAGGGCTTAAGGCGGGCCTTTGTTAATAGCAGCCTGTTGCTCGGGGAAACAGTCTGGCTCCTGTAAGCAGCTTCTTTGCAGGTCTGCTCAACTGATAATCTGGTTGCAGAAGTGCACGGTTAAAAACACACTCTGTGCTGGTGCGGTCAGCTGAAACCTCAGCGTGGTCAAGGGGAAAAGTTAGATAAGTCTTGTGAAGATTTGTCTTGTCCAAACGCAATGCGATAGTCTGTGGCACACAAAGATTTTGCTTCAGCGTTTACTAGTCAACAAAGATGCTTTTCCCTGTTTTAAGGACCATGGCAGTATTTTTGCAAGTTTTAGCTACTTAATTACAAATCATGTATATGTGTTTACTTACTGTTTTCAAATACATGCTGTACCATTTTAGATTTTTGCTGATGTATGTTTCCACTCTTTTCAACTCATTTATGTACAGAATGAAAAAATCAGTTCGCTTACTCTTGAAACTTCACTTGAATCCTATTAATCACATAAAGTGTAGCACTTTTAATCTTCAGAAGAGCAACATGAAACAAGAACACAAGAGAATTAGTAGACATTTATTTTGAAAGGTAACAATAAAAACGGAAAAAAAACAAAAAAAAGAATGAAACTTTAAGAATGAAAATGAAGTTACATGATCACTTTGTGGTAACGCAGTCCAAACCTTTCAATTGAACCTACAATGTAACTCTGACCAGAAGGCACATGTGATGTTTGCTGTGACGTATTACACAACTCCAGCAACTTTATACGGTGTATTTTCATACAGTACAAAAATTAAGCGAATAATAAATACTACATGAAATTTCACAATGGCATGCTTTGCAAAATGGTTAGCAGCTAAGTATACATGATTTATTTGTAAATGTGCTACCACTGCAATGGTTCTTTGAGGAAACTTGGCCTCAGACACTATAAACACGCTGTGGTCAGAGATTGTAGCTCCTGAATTAAGACATAAAGTTGTAGGTTTGGAAGGAGTTTTGCTCCCAATCAGCTTAATGTAGCGGGGAGCGACGTACAGTAACAGATTGGAGATGCAATGTTGGTTTGGCTTTAACGCACAACAAATTAATTCTCACCAGGGGGTGAAATTCTATAGATTTCCACCTCCGTGCTTTACAGGGACGCTGAATGGCATGCCCTGTTTTTAATGAAGAGATTTGTTGCATGTGCCAAGAGAGATTATCGTTTAAAACACTGGCCCTGTTCAGGCGAAGGTTTGGATCCTGTGTAACCATGACCAAGAAATGTCAGCCGGAGTGATGAGATCTGCATAAATCATCTCAAGATGGTGGCGTTTATTGTTTCAGGTTCCAGCTGGTATTCAGTTAGTCTAAAGTGGATTTCTTTAAAGATATACAGTTTGTTCTTTATCTCGAATCTGTGAACACCGATTTTATTTAAATGTCTTATCTTTGACATTTTTTAAATTTATTTAGGAATCCTCCATTTTCATATGTACGTATATCAAATTTGTATCACAGTGGTTGGCTGGATATTTCGATACTGGAGTTGTTACGACTGCAGAAGTGGGAAGTTACTGGGAATAAGGGACAGCTTTCCTATCTGTCAGTAACGCAGTCTAAAGAGGGTTTTGATGTTGCAACAAAGAACACAGGACGTCAAAACAGCAACCCAGAAACACCAAATCTGCAGCATTGTTTCGCTTGCCTCCACATGGCCACATATGCTTGTGGCCTCAGTAAAACCTTTTTGGCACGTGTCCAAGCCCCCCCCCCCTTACGTTCTCCTCGCCGGATGGACATGGCACGACATTGTGGCCATGTGGCCAGCAGGAGGCTGTATTTAAGCCGGAGCAGCTCTGAAATGGGCCATAAAACCTAGCCAGCAAGTCTGGCTCCCCATGAGGCAACGGGCCTAAGTACTCATTGACAAGACTCCAACATCATTGACTTCCCAGAGAGAGAGCAGCAGAGGAAATAATGCAAGAAAAAAAAAAAGCATCAGACAAAGATGAGGTGCAGACAGGAGGTGGTTGTCTGGCCTATATAGACAGAGTGTTTTATAACCGTTAGAACTAATGCTTTCAATCCACAACGTGTAGCTGCTTCATCATACTTTTCCACTGCTACATACTGTCATTACGGTTTTGGTAATTTGTCTTGCAGCTCATTGTCACTTAATGAAATAGCTCCTTGATTGCATACGTTTAAGGGACCTCAGGGGAAATCTGTCACATTTTGATGCCACATGGCGGCCATGACATTCACATGTTCCCACTTCACACATCCTTCCCACTTCATCAGCTTTCTGAAAACATCGCTCACCCTGAAATATGTCACGAAATGACTCACCCAACTTTAAAGTCTCAGAAACTGAGCTAATGAAGTCAGTTTACAGACTCGGTTTTACAACACCCAGTTAGCACTCGCTGCCGTGCCGGAAGTGTTGCAGAGTTGAGAGAGCTAAAATGTGTACCATGTGTTTAAAGGCGTTCTGTGAGCTTCGATCTGCTTATCCCCCATGGATAAACAAGCGGTTCTGGTATGTCGCATGGACAACAGGTCTGTAACCTGTTATACCCGCTCCTCTAAAGACTGCACGATGGACGAGTCGCTTCCATTTCATTATCAAATTGGCACTGATGAACAATTGGTGGCATCTGTGAAAAGACGAAAGAGAGGTTTGTTGGATGCCGGGCGGGCATCCACGGCTCTGTGGCGACTGTGTCGGAGCGCCGCGAGGCAGAGAAGGAGATGATTTATGATCCAGCCGTTAGTTTACGCGGGAAAGTTTGGCACCGGCTCTAAGCAATGTCATAGCAACCAGGTTTTCATGTAGTTTTCCATACATTATGAGGTAAATCCCACAATTTTACACTTCAGGGAAGCCTGTAAGCGAGGGATTCTTTGGCTAAAACTAAACATAGATGTTTTGCATGGCCTCTTGGGTGCTTTCAGTAACCAGGGATACTAGGGCTCCCTAGACTCTCTCTTATTTTAATTGACTTTGGCCTGCAGGAGGCCTTGTGTCCATTCAAACCTTTCTGGGCAGAGAGAGAGAGAGAGAGAGGAGGGAGGAACAGAACGTGAATAGAGCTCCCTCAGAAACTAAAGAGTGCAGCCCACTAGAGCCGTTCTTGTTAGTTTGCTCATGGTCTTTGTTCTCCTTTCAACCCTTCTGGCTAAATGTCTTCAAACAAGCCGTTTGGGGGTTGTGATTCCTCTCAAAAAGGTTTACAGCAAAAATTGGACTGCGCTGTTACAGTTAGTGTGGGGAATAAGTGAGAAAGTGCTGCTGATAACGTGAGTGCGGTGACTGGATGTGTACTGTATGTTTGTGTGGACGTTAGTGACGGAGCCATGTGGGGCAATGCCAGGTGGGAGTCCAGGGTTGACAAGGGAGCAGGTGTCTATTAGATACAGAGCAGAGAAGGAGGGAGGGGGGGGGATCATGAGAGCCCTTGGCATCTGCCTTACCTGCTGCCTCCCCTACGCTCCGCTCTCCCTGCCAGTAAACGGAGGGAAAGAGGGAGGGAGAGCAGGGAAAAGGCGAAGAGCAGAGAAACATGTTTTGGAGGAGGCAGCAACCTTTTTAATGGTAGCCATACATGTCATGTTTGTAGGGTTATCCTCTCCCACAGGTTGTTCGAGCAGAACCCACAGCCGCTGCATTTGCAGTACATGTACAAGGGCCAGCTCACCCAAGTGACAACATTTTTCTTTATTTATACCTCCACCCTAATACAGTGGAGGTGGATGGAATTTAATTTGACACGCATACAAAAATAAAAACATGTTAACATTTGTTATAGGGACTATTTCTTTGGTAAGATAGATTTATAGTTGAGGCAATGGCATGACTGTAGATAGCTGGAGCATGGGTCATGATTTATACAGCTACTCCACTGCAACAGTAGACAGATTTATTGTTAATTACCTATAGTCGTCTGGTGTTTACATTCCTTCAGTTGCTTTGTGATACGAGTGCTGTTGGGAAAGTCTGCCTTGTTTCATAACTGAAAAGACCGCCGATTCTTTTTTTTTTTTTTTCAACTTTCCTTATATTGTATTCACCTTCGACAGTCTTTAGCGGCATCAGAAACTTGAACGCACAAGCAGCCCAAACTGATCAGTCACAGTTCTTGCCGGCCCCACGTGGTTTATCCGTAGCTGCCATAGCCCCGGCGTGTAGTTGCATTTTTGAGATCATCAGCCTACACATGTAGCGCCGGAGCTCCCTTGAAAACATTGAACAAAACTGTTTTAAACTTGAGTTAAAATGACTTTGTTTCTGGAAAGTTCACTTCCATTGTATCGGGGTAGAGACGGAAATTTCTGAGACAAGCATCTCAAAACATAGGCAGTCCTCAATGGCTAGACACCATGTAATTAAGGTGGACTGACCCTTTAATCTAGAGGCCCTATTCTTTTGGAAGAGCAATAAGAGGCGGAATCGAGGTATTTAATCAGCGCAGTTTATCTCTGTGCCTCCTGTCTGAATGTGTGGTGAAAGTTGGGGTGCGGGGGAGCATTATCATTGGAAAGAGCATTGAACAACTGTCAGAGATGCAGTCCATGTCATTTGTCACGTCTCCCTGGGGCTTTATGACAGAGAGTGAAGCTGGAGGCTACAGGCCCAGCCACTGAACCACCCATCTAGTCCCAGCAGATGCGTTTACCGCCCTTCGCCAAGGCTGACCATCAGGCCGCGCAGCTGAGCACCAGAATATCAATACTGCTCAGACTCAGCCGGGCCCTTGGGACTATCTACAAGGCAAACAGGATAGGCTCCTCTCCTTATGGAAGACAGAGACCCTTAGCCGCCAGGGAGGCCAATGTAAACAGACCAAAAAGATGCTCTGTAGCTCCAAACAGCAGTTTGATTCGCTCCAGAATAGTCGTTTGGAAGAGCTACACCTGAGACGATTATCTCCGGTTTTGGCTTTTTCTCAGGGAGGGAAACAGATGAGTCTATTGAAAGACCGTCTGTGGGAGGAGAGGAGAAGAAAAACAGTAATCCTTTTGTGTTCATCATCCGCACTGTCCTGAGAGATGCTTGGGTGAAGGAGGAGGAGGAGGTGGAGGAGGAGGAGGAGGAGGGAGAGACTGTGAGGAGTTACGGGTTGGCTGTTCCTCCTCCTGTCAGATGAAACCTGAAGTTTATCCTCTGAGTCAGTGACAGAGCCTCTGCTCAGCGGAGGTGATCATTTTGTGTGGTGATAAGCCCTTTATCTAACGGTGGGGTACAGTAATTCCTCTTTAAGTGGCAGCGCCGGTGCTTCCCTCTCCTCTTTTGTTCTGCCCCTCTTTCTCTTAGATATGTTTTGTCATTTCGCTGCTTGGTTCAACACTGTCGTTTTTTCCCTGCGGCTGTTGATGTCGGCCTTGGTGTGAAACAAGGATACGTCCCCTCAGCCAGACGGCCTCAAC
Source organism: Anarrhichthys ocellatus (assembly GCF_004355925.1). Classification (NCBI taxonomy): domain Eukaryota; kingdom Metazoa; phylum Chordata; class Actinopteri; order Perciformes; family Anarhichadidae; genus Anarrhichthys; species Anarrhichthys ocellatus. Next base: position 6,695,146 of record NW_022280034.1, read on the forward strand.
AGTGGCACAGTTGGGGGATAAATTGTGGAGACATGTTTATCAACACAGAAGAAGTGCAAGTTACCCCTTGTTGGAAGAGAATAATGGGACCTAATTGAGCTGTAACATGCTGGCTGGACGCCAAGCCCTTGAATTGAAAACTCTCTTCATCAGAAGGGGGTCTGGGAAGAGGGAGGGTGCTGTTGAAACACGGCAGAAGGCTTTAACATAGATGTGAAACTCGTAAACCTATTAGCCGCACTTGGACGCGGTTATATTCAATTAAAACTAACCTACAAATCTCTGCATCAACCTGCGAGTGTGATGTTGTCAGGAGAAGAGCACCTGAGAGGCCTTTTCTGTCAACCGAAGCAAAGTCAGATCAATCCTCTGGAGGAACAGCACAGCCTGTCTCCTGGCACCTGCCTTGCCAAGAACAGGAGGCAGGAAGGAGGGGGAGAGAGAGAGAGAGAGAGAAAAAGAGAGAGAGCATGAGCGGGTGGGAAGGAGGAAAAACCCAGCTGCCTCCTCTGCGCCTGAGCCCCGTGCTGCTTTTTAAAGGAGTGGGAGGGAGGGGAGGGAGAGGAGAGGGAGAGGCAGAGAGACTGCTGGCACCATCTGTACATGTCTTTTGTATTCCAGCCCTCATCTTTACACAGAGCGAGGCTGGTGTGCTCGGTGTTCAAATGAAAGGAGAGGACGTGCCTTTTTGGGTGCGATGCTTTTGAGAGGTGTGTTTGTGTGTCGATGCTGAAATCCTGTTTTGTCCTCGGAAAGTCGGCGCGCTCAGAGGACATCTCGTGTCCTATTTATTTTACCTCTATAAAAATGAGCCAGTGGGGTGTCTTTCCTTACATGTGTGTGTGTGTGTGTGTGTGTGTGTGTGTGTGTGTGCATCAGCAGGCTTGTGCTCTGTTTGCAAGCACTCATGTGAGGGCAAATCTCCGGGTTGCCATGTTTGTGATGGGAGTCAGAAGCTTTTGTTTGTTCCTCCCTCCCATCAGCCCTATTAGCCTGATGCCTCCTCTCTCACTGACTCACTGTCTGCTGTCATATTGACGTGGCTTTTTGCACGAACCGCAGCTGAAATCACCAAGCGCTCTGTTTCACCCCCCCCCCTCCTCCCTCGCTCCTTAGTCAGCCTGGAAGTGCTGTGAATCATAAGAGGAGATGGCTGCCCTGCTCTTTGATTGAATCCACATTCCCTTTCTCCTCTGACGCCGCAGATAGAGGCTAGACGGAGGCAGGGGAAGCGAAGAGGGAGGGTAAAAAGGAAAAGTGAGTCTTTTGTAGTTGGCCCAGTACAAAAACATGCACTGCATATGGTTCGATCAAATGCGCTCTGTGGCATCTACCTAACCGTGCGGTAGGTAGGAAGGTAGAGAGGAGGGAAGGGCTGGAGACCATCTGCAGGCCCAGAGTGAACCCTAGTGGCCAAGAGCTGCAGCGACATGCTGGATTTGAAGCTGATCTTTTATATTGCTTCATAAAGGTGCCTCCTTTTGTGTCTTACTGTAAGAGGAGATTCCTAGTGTGTGTGAAATAGTTATGTCTAGGAACCCCTGTTCTCAATAATTACGCAATTTATTTTCTAATTATCTGCGCTGTAAAGCTTATTTGCATGTTGAAAAGGTTGCTTCTTCTCACCTGGCAAAATGTCTTATAATGTGACACATTTTGTTGGCTATTAGTAGGAAAATGTGCTTTTCAGGATAAAGCCATGTTTTTTGTAGGATACAATTTGGGGTTTAGTTAACAAATTCACCAGAAAACACAAATAAAATAGACAGCGAGAGTCCTGATGGAAAAAAGACCCTCACAGGACTGACATACATGTATACAGTGAAGACTTAACTAATAGAATAGAACTAATAGAATACAACTTATTTGCAGAGCAAATAACTATTAAAACAAAGGGCAAGAATCAGTCACTCAAACTATTATTAAAGTGGCACAGAAGTGTCCAAGCAAATGTAAATGTCTCACTAATGTGTGTCTTGCTGCTAGCGTTGATATAGGTAATACATTTAACCTCCTCTGTACATACGAAAAACTTCATTCCTAAAGTAGAATAAACACAAAAGAGTCCATAAGCAGAGTAAAAGTTATATTTGTCCAAAGGAAATATATTCATTAATACAAACACAGTTACTAAAGAATAATACTGAAAGGAAACAACTTTTGTTTAGATACGGTCTCAGCAGATCATTTCAGAAAAGGTTCAGACTTTTTTTTTCCAATTTGTTTAAAATGTTTTAATTAACATTTCTTATGATTTTTCATCTTATATGATGCTTGAATGTTCAATGTTGTTGCATAGTCACGCGGACTGAGACTGTAAACCTATTTTGTTTTGTACGTCGCACAGACAGGACAGATACCGTACACATCATTTTGTCAGTCAGGCCATTGCTTTTTCTCCAGAAGCTTCTGTGCCTAAGTTGTTGTTTCGCCTGCCCTCCTCTTCTCACATAATCTGTTCCTGCAGTTTTTTTAAAGCGCTTGCAGTAGTTGTTTCTCACAGGAGTCCACTGATACACTCATTCCTCTGCTCTCTCTCCAGCTCTTCTGTCGTCGTGGTGTGAGGAGCTGGGACGCCTCCTCCTCCTCCGTCACCAGAAGAACAGGCAAAACGAGCCTCCGGGAAAAGTGCCCATGCAACCCCCCATGAGCTCCATGAAGCCCGGCCTCTCACACGGGTCAGTCTTCACACTGTTGTGCTTTTTGGCTTGTGTGTGAGGTGTGTTTGTGTGTGTGAACAGACAGATCAGGCCCTTGGGGAAAGCCCTTCCTCGCCACATGAAGCCCGGTGTTCCTTATGGATCAGTGGCCGGACAAACTGGCAGACTAACCGCTTGTAGCACAGTCAATACGGACAAACAGCACCTCACTACCCCTAGAACATGTAGTTAATAATTACAACACAGTGTTTGTGCATTTCAAAAGGAAGTACATGTTTTTATTTTACAATCCTAACAATAAAACCTTTGTCTCTTCCTATCGTTCAGCAAATGCAAACATACTTACTATGACTGTACTATCGTGCACGGCAAATATGTGTGCAGTGACGCAGGGCACATTTGATTTGCTTACATGATGTGTTTTCATCCGTCCTCAGCAGAGATGGGTCTTTTCCCTACGACTCAGTCCCCTGGCAACAGAACACCAATCAGCCTCCAGGTTCGTTGTCGGTGGTTACTACCGTCTGGGGCGTGACCAACACGTCGCAGAGCCAGGTGAGAACCCATCCCTGACCAACAGAGTAGAAGTGTGTCTGAGTGGACTGCATCTGAGTGCCACTGCAGGAGGTTTCTCAGCAGTCACATAGACCTACAATCTGATTTTGAGCTTTTCTGTCTTAATGTTAAAGCATCCAACATTTACACCTGTATATCTCTCTGTATGTCTATGTCCAACAGGTGTTGGGGAATCCCATGGTGAACAACAACAATCCCATGAACCCTGGGGGCAACCCTATGGGCTCGGGTATGTCTGGTAACAATCCGGGGATGAACTCTCCTCAGTTCCCTGGTTCGCAGCAGCAGTTCCCCAGCAAGGGCAACTCCAACCAGGGCTACATGCAGCAGGGCATGTATGGACGACCCAACTACCCCGGAGGAGGAGGCTTTGGTGGCAAGTAAGTGGACAGTTGATTCGTAACTGTCGCTGCAATGATTAAAAATGCTTACAAAGAAAGAATTCATTCTCTTAGGTAAAATGGTTGCACTCCTCCAGCAAGAGGTAACTTCCTACATTGTGTTGCTCTTTGTCACAGTTACCCTGGAGGGCCTAACACTGGACCTGGAGGAATGGGCATCCCTCCACACTCCCGTCCTCAGTCAGACTACACCCAGCCCGCAGCCGCTGCTGCTGCCGCCGCAGTTGCTGCGGCTGCCGCCACAGCGACCGCCACTGCCACAGCCACTGTAGCTGCCATGCAGGAAACCCAGAACAAAGACATGAACCAATATGGACCGGTAGGACTCTGCAAACAACTGATAGCACCTCTCTCACTGTGCTTTTCAATACAGAGAGTAGTACAAGCAAAGAAAGCTGAGAGAAGTTGATTTAGGGTTAATGGTTAACCAGGCTAAATCAATGTTAAGTGTGAATAATTCGCTGAAGTTGTAATGGAGCCAAATAGCACATTTAGCTATAACAAAAGCTAACAGGGACACATTTTTTCAGAGGTTAGAACATTTTTGTCTTTTTGGACTTTTAATAGATTTGCAAAATGTGCTACATTGAGATAAAACTCTCAGATGGTTGATTGAACATATTTTGTCTTCCAGATGAGTTCCTCTTTCCAGATGGGACCAAACCAGGCGTACAACAGCCAGTTCATGAACCAGCCAGGACCCCGCGGCCCTCCGTCCATCCCTGGGAACATGGGCAGTGGCATGAATGCATCCAACATGAGTGGACCCCCCATGGGAATGAACCAGCCCAGGGGCCAAGGCATGGGGCCTTTTGCGGCCCACGGACAAAGGATGCCCCAGCAAGGCTATGCAGGACCCCGGCCTCAGGGCATGGGTATGCAGGGCATGAAAAGGCCGTACCCAGGGGAGGTGAGTGGATGTGAATTCAACGCTTTCACCTTCAAGGTTTAGCTTGTTTGCTGTATGTTGAATTTATTTATGTCCTCCCTTTATCCCACAGCCAAACTATGGTGGGCAGCAGTATGGACCAAACAGCCAGTTCCCGAACCAGCAGGGACCGTACCCCACACCCAACCCCTCTAGGCCGCTGCCGTCCCCAAACTACCCCAGCCAGAGGATGCCAGGACAGCAGCTGCCGGGCCAATACCCGCCACCCAGCGGTGCCATGGGCCAGTACTATAAGGTGCAGTAATAATGCTATTCACAAAAAAAGATGATAATTATTTGCAGGGTATCATCCCAAAAACTTTTAGCAAGATGTCAGCAGCTTTTTGAGAAAATAATAATGTTTTATCTGTTTCTTCAAATTACAGCAAGAGCCGCCTTTTAATGGCCAAACAAATAACTTCTCCGGGAGTGGATATCAGTACGGCCAGGGTAATATGAATGGGGTAAGTCCATTTTTGTACCAGTTGTGTTTCATCACATTATCGTTCTCTTGGTTGTGCTGTTTATAGTCCTATGAACATTTGATGTACTAATCGATTGTCTTCAATATAGCCGCCCAGACCGGTGGGTAACTACCCTCACTCCCCAGTGCCAGGCAACCCCACCCCTCCAATGACCCCAGGTAGTAACATTCCCCCATACCTATCGCCAAACCAGGACGTGAAGCCACCCTTCCCTCCTGACATCAAACCAAATATCACCGCTCTCCCTCCCCCTCCAGGTCAGTAACATCCAATGAAGAAATCTTAATAGTGGATTATTCCTTTAATAGTTCATGATAGTCTGACCGTGGTTCTTCTTCAACCAATGTAGCCAACCACAATGAGGAGCTGCGCCTAACGTTCCCAGTGCGAGACGGGGTGGTCCTAGAGCCCTTCAGACTAGAGCATAACCTGGCTGTCAGCAACCACGTCTTCCACTTACGGCCCTCCGTACACCAGACACTCATGTGGAGGTAAGACATCATGCAATGAATCAACATACAGTATCTTTTTAGATGTTCTTTCCAGCTATTGTATCTCCTGTAGGAGCTTCGTGATACAATAGTTGTCCTTTTACCAATAGAAATGGGCTCCTTTTGACAATTAGAAATTTTAGGCCTTTTAGGTCAGTTGGCATTTCATGTAGTTAAGAACTCTGACCTCTCAAAATAAAGATTCTCTGGCTCGGTAATAGGGCTTTTGAAAAGATTAAGAGAGAACAAGGGCTTTATGGGAGAGAGAGGAAGCAAGAGAACTTGAACTGTGGTTGAAGTTACGGTTCTTGAGATTCGGTGGAAATACAAATATGAATCTGTGAAAACAACTTTTAATCCCTGGTTTATGTCCCGGCTGCTGGTTCCTGGGGCTCACAGTGTATGTTTTGGGTCTATTTATTTAATAAAACCTGTAAGAAATAGCCAATGGGATCCCACAGGGCGCTACTCTAGTGTCATTACTATTTTCCTTTGACATGACCAGCCTTGTTTGTGCACAAACAACTTGGGGTTAGCCATAACAAGGACAACAGTGTAAGGTGAATCATCTATTCAAAATAACTGAAAAACACATTATTTGTCCATTCATAGTTATTTGGATGACACCCAACTATACCCAGTTCACTGTACTCATTTAACAGTCTGCATAAAACAAAGACCTGGTTTCCAAGAATCTCAATTTCTTCTATTATTCTTTCTGGCTTCACTGATCATTTGATTCTCGGTCAACAGGGAAATGACGTTACACATAAGAGACCTGAAGTAAAGAACCAATGGGTATTCTTCAAGTCATCTTAACCTTTGGCAAACTGATTGAAAAGGATGTGCAGTCATACTGTCTGCCGCTGAGAATTATTTAAAAAAAATTCAAATCCCCCCACTATTCCCAACTAACTTGCAGAACGTCATTCATTTTCTCTGATTTAGATTATTATAATTCCCATTACTCCCCTCTCACGCCAAAGTCACTCTCCCATCTGGAGCTTATTAAGAGTCTTGCAATGAGAATTCTTTCTGGTGCCACATTGTGAGACGACATCAATCTAAATTTCGCCTCCCATCACTGGTGGTCTGTTTGCTTTAGGATTGATTTGGAGGTTGGAAAGGATGCAAACATCAGACTGTGGTTGTCTTTTATGTCCCACAGGACACTCTGTAACACTCCTTAATGAATATCTTTTGTTGCTTGTCTGTGCAGATCGGATTTGGAGCTGCAGTTTAAGTGCTACCACCACGAAGACCGTCAGATGAACACCAACTGGCCGGCATCTGTCCAAGTCAGCGTAAACGCCACACCGCTCACCATCGAGCGGGGCGACAATAAGACCTCTCACAAACCCCTGCACTTGAAACAAGTATGCCAGCCAGGCAGGAACACGATCCAGATCACAGTCACTGCCTGCTGCTGTGTGAGTACACAAATCTGCAGAACTAATAAAAAGAGGTTTATACAAAACCAGATGCAAAAAGTAGTTGCCAGATAAATAAAAGTCAGACGTAAAAAAAAAAAAAACTACCTGCAGATTATATTTAATGCTAAAGCTTAGAACAAAATACAAAAAAAAGATCCGTCTTTTTCTACTCTGGATACACATGTTGAAAAGTAGTTTGTGATGGTGACATTGATGTTTCCTCTTGCAGTCGCACTTGTTTGTGCTGCAGCTTGTCCACAGGCCCTCAGTTCGCTCCGTCCTCCAGGGCTTACTGAAGAAGAGGCTTCTGCCTGCAGAGCACTGCATCACCAAAGGTATATGAAAAAAAAAAGACACAGTCACATTTTGCACCCTAATGTCCTGATCGTTCTCAGAGTCCCTGCTTACGCATTATATTCCTCTCCTCCTGTCTCAAAGTTAAGAGGAACTTCAGCAGCGTTGCAGCATCATCGGGGAACGCAACGCTCAACGGCGAAGACGGCGTGGAGCAGACGGCCATTAAGGTTTCCCTCAAATGTCCAATCACCTTCCGGCGAATACAACTTCCAGCAAGAGGCCATGACTGCAAACACGTACAGGTAAGCACTGCAGGGATAAACAAACGCACTGAGAGTCAAACAGCACATGAAAAGAAGGATTTGGAAATAATGTACTGGCTAACAAGTGCGACTTTTTTTCTTGCTCTTCCAGTGTTTTGATTTGGAATCATATTTACAACTCAACTGTGAGCGGGGGACATGGCGATGTCCTGTATGCAAGTAGGTTTCTCCAGCTTGAATACATAACAGTATTTGCCCTGACTGTACTTTTGACTGTAATCCACGTAATTGTCTCTCCCAGCATTTTAAGCTCCGTCTCTTTTCTGTCCTCAGTAAAACAGCGTTGCTAGAGGGACTCGAAGTGGACCAGTACATGTGGGGAATCTTGAACGCCATTCAAAAGTAAGTTCAAAACAAATGTGCAGTGCATATCGTTTTTTTTCTCTTTGTTTCCTTGTATCTTAACCTTTCATCTGTATTTCACCAGCTCGGAGTTTGAGGAGGTGACCATTGACCCGACATGTAGTTGGCGGCCGGTGGCTATTAAATCTGATATCCACATCAAGGAGGATCCAGATGGACCGCTGGCCAAGAGGTTTAAGACTATGAGCCCCAGCCAGATGATCATGCCCAATGTGATGGAGATGATAGCTCAGCTTGGCCCCGGACCTTCACCGTACCCGTTGTTATCTTCTCAGCAAGGGGGCAACAACAGTGAATACAGCAGCCAAGGTAGGATACAAAGTCATTATACCTCGCGTGCCTCAGTAAACATTGTCTAAATGTTGGGTAGATGCACCTCAAAAGTAGCGTAAAATAACTCACTGTTTTTGATTTTGTGTGTTAGGCAACAGTTACCAGGGGCACGGGAACTTCGACTTTCCTCACGGCACGCCTGGTGGTACGTCGATGAATGATTTCATGCACGGTCCCCAGCTGTCTCACCCACCCGACATGCCCAACAGCCTGATGACCCAAGACAAGCCACTCTCACACAACATGCCTGACTCAGTGAGTTTAGTTTATCAACTCTGCATTTCAGCCTCCTCTTTGTTTTTTTCTCACATTTCTGCTGCACATTTCTCTGTTTTGCTTTCTCGTTGATCTGTTAAACTATTTCTTTGTAAGCTATATAAATCAGGTGTGAGCTTTTATTTCAGTTTTTAATGTGAACTACAATGCAGAATGAACGTAGACATTTTCGTCATGACAACTAGGAAAGGAAAATGAAAGGAACTTTGTACAGAGCCTGGCAAGCTGTTACTGCTGCTAAGCTAACCAGCTGTTTCATCTTTATTGTACAGACATAATATTGGTATTTATCTTGTCATCTAACTCTCAGGAAGAAAGCTAATAAGCACATTTCCAAAAATGTTGGACTATGCCTTTAAAGCTAAGATGTGTTCGTTGTAAGATAAAATTACTGACGCTACAAACCATTATGAATTCACCCACAGAACAAGCAATTGGAAGATGTCATCAAAATTGTGATGGGCCTTTTTCTCTATTTTCTAGACAGTTTTTGATTAAGTCATTAAAATGAGTATTAGTTAGTCTGAAGATTTCCCCCGTCTCCCTGCAGATACCTCACTCTGCAGGCAATGACCAGTCGCATGGTCCTCTGCAGAGCTTACATGCATCTCCGCACCCTGGGAGCCAATCGGGACAGCAGCTACACCACAGCGGGCCTCCTCAGCCGTCACGACAAGCTCCGCCTCCTCAGCAGCAACAACAGCCGCCCGGCCCCAACAGCCATCCCCACGGCGACCTGGCCTTCAACCCCTCCAGCAGTTTGGACAGCCAAGCAGGGTCGGACATGCCTGAGCCGTCTTTAGACGTGAGTCGCGACATACAGCGGAACATTTCACTCTTCAATAATCTGTGTTCACTTCAATGACTAACCAAACCTTCCCTCCTTCCTTCCTTCCTTCCAGCTTCTTCCAGAGCTCGCGAACCCAGATGAGCTGTTGTCGTACCTGGATCCACCAGACCTCCCCAGCAATAGCAACGATGACCTTCTATCGCTCTTCGAAAACAACTGAGGCAATTCAGACACACATAAACTTTTCTGACTGCCTGCAGTTTCCCCCGAGAACCCAGGGCGGTCGCTCAGTACTTGATAAACACAAAGATGCACTCCCTTTCTCTTCTTCCTCTTGTACAGTTTTCATTGGCCAGCACAGATTGACTGAAAGAGGTAAAAACTCCAAGACAAGGCGGGATGCGGGCCCCGCCCCTGGCGATACTTTTGAACTGTGCAGCTATACTCGGTTATTTTTTTACGCCACACACAGGTGTGTATGTGTGCACATTAGGAACGTGTTGTAGCATTTTTTTATTCATGTTTTGTTTCCTTTCGAGAAGAAAAATGGAGTTCAATGTATAAAAGAAAAATATCTGTTAAAAACCTGCGCTATCTGGCCAGTGTGCGCTACGTCCATATTGTTATTCCAAACTGAGAGGCCACAGCTTCCTGGTGTCACAGCTCCATTCCCTGACTGGTCTGGTTAGCCGCACTGTTTTGTCCGCCACACATCATTTAAAAGCACAAGAGATTCTGGCAATGCGAAATGAAAAATCTGTCTTTACGAAGGGAAAAAAATAATGATCTGTTAGATCAGCATATGTCTGTCCTTGACAAAAATGTTTTTAAATAATTTTTTGCTCAACATTTTAAAAAGATTTTTGGGAATGATCGGCTTCCACTTTGTCTACAATTGTGATACATACATATTTTTGTCAAAAAGAGGTATACCTGCTTTTCAGTCCTGACAGTTGAGTGGTGAGACAGAGAAGATTTTGGCCCCACTAAAACAAAAAACAAAAGTTTATATTGCACACCAAGAATAGCATACCTGTACTTCTACATATTGTATAGTTTATCGTCCTCCTGTGCAGAGGAGTGATTTTAATGGAACGGTACAATATGAGAGATCTGGGTTCCATATAGATCCTGCTGCGTTTATTGCTTCCTGCTATGACTCCTTCCATGCCGTCTGCTCCGCATGAGCCCCGGTGTCGCTCGTGTCAGCAATTTTGCAATGATGCATCTCTCTCCCTGTTAAATGATGTGCTGTTAAAGTAGTCTACAAAGTGCATGTGTGCCAAGCCCTTGTCTAGTGCTGTTCCAAGTGGTAACAAAAAAATATTTGGTTTTTATCAGTTGCTTTTTTCACGGCTCTTTTTTTTTGTTTGTACGTTTGTTTTTGATTTCTGTCCGATTTTAGTATGATTTATTTAACACTAACATTGAAGGGATAATGCTGATATCTGCAATACAATTATCGTGTATTTGCTGGATATACTGTATTGTGTTTGTTTGTTTTCTTGTTTTTTGTTGCTGCATAATTTAATTATCCATAAATCTTTTGGGAAACTGCTCAACATCACCAAAGTTAGAGGGATGAGAATGGAGATGTGTTGTATTTGCTTGGTCCTGTGTAAGAGTGCGTGCATGAGTGAGTGTGTGTGAGATTGTGTGCATGTGTTTCTATTAGTGTGATGGGAAGAAATATTGATTTCAAAGATATAGGGGAGGACAAATACAGTTTATCCATCACTGCTGTTCAAGAAGTGGCTTTTAAAGCAGTATTGGTGCAGACCTTTTGCCACATTTGTTTTCAATTTCACTTTTTGAGAAGAGTGCTGTTCAGTATGCAAATGTATTATTTTTAAAAAAAATGCTATTGTACTGTAAATATCATTGTGAATATTTTTGTATCATCTTGATAATGTTTGTCCTTTGATCATTAGTCGTCCGACCTAACAACGTATGCTCCCAGACTCCCATCTAACCACTGACTTTGTTTGTAACCAGCATACGACAGCTGTCTCGCCTCCTTGTTGTGGGGAGGCCAGTCCAAATGTCTCATAAGCTATTTCCTGCAGGTCGCCGTGCTTTCTAGTCACTTTCCTCCCAGTGCACTCTGTCTCACACCTGTCATTTATAGACAGGTGTCACATTTTTATGTGCCCCCCCCCCCCCTTCCCTACATCAGCTCACAGTGATTGTGTTGCCTCGTTTTTTAGTTTTTAGATGCCAAGCGCGATTTGACGCAATATTTTCTGTTACGCTCCGATTGCATTTTATTTAAAATGTTGTCTATTCATCAATTGATGTTCACATTTTATCGGTGATACTGAACAGTAATGGTTTAAAAAAGATGTGGCTTTCAGTGTAATTAGTGACCTATGTGAATATCATAATTGTTGCTAATTGTCAATACACAGTGGTATCACAACCATATTTTAAAGAAATCCATGATATTGTTTATATTTTTGTTATAGAAAATGTGGCTTTTTTAAAAGCATGAGACCATATACATTTCTATCCCCTTTTTGTTTTTTGGTAAATTATTTTGTACTGGTTTTCTTATTAATCTGTAAGGCTAGAAATCCAATTTCTTTCAACTGTAGCATTGTGCTGATTTAACCACCCTGGTTTTATGTAAACATTATTTTAAGCATATTTTAAGCGAAATATTATTTGCTCCAGTTCAGCACACTGACATGTTGTTTCATATTTATGTCACAAAGAGACATCAAATCGAAAATCCCTCTTTTAACAATACACTGCCACATTTTCATATTTTACGGTCAGAATTGAAACTTTCGATCGATCCCATGGACGTCATCATCATTTCACATTTTGTTCTCACTTTCAAGTGAGCCAATTTGGTGTAAGGCAGCACCTCAAATATGTAGTGGCACAATCACAATATAGGGCCATTTCTTTGGGGACAGTTGTTTTAAAAAAAGGAAAATTAAAAAAAGGGGAAGGGCACGTTCATCATTGTGGCCTGGAAAGGATGTTGAGGGCAAGGCTAGATCAAACGTCCCAAGGATGCCTGTACATATGTAAATGAATATAGAGACATGTGAACAGAAATGTATTCATTTTCCCTGGGAATGTGCATTGTTTCTTCAGAATAATAAAAAGCTTGCAACCCCTCTACTGGAAGTGGCTGAATATGGAAAATGAAACTTGTTAGTTAGTGTCTGTGGGTATCTCTCAGCATTTTGTTCTCCCTCTGTAATATGCTTTCACCTCTTTTGTTAGGGGAACTGGGACAGCTCTGTTTTACATGTAATATTTAGCCTGAGTGTTCTAGTCTGTCACCTGCATACCCTTGAGGTGCTAAACTAAAAAAGGAAGAGAAAAAAAAAGGTTACAAAGAAAATAGTTCGGAGGGGTGGGAGGGACGGGTCCAGAAGATTGTAACCAAATCCATAGTTTGTACAATTTTTTAATATGATGAGCAGTTGGAAAAATCATACAATCTAAGGTGATTCATGCAATGTGGCCATTGTCTCTATTGTGTACATTGTATGTACAATCATTTCATATTCTAAACTGGTCAGAAAATAAAAGGAACTAATTGTGATTTTTAGTCTTGCAGAACTGTATGTAGTTAGATGATGTGACAACCTAATATTTATCTAATAAATATGTATTCAGATGATACCTGTATGTCACTGTGGTCCTGTCTTTTGTGCACTTGCATCATAGTCTAAGGATTACACCTGCCTAACTCCCACGGGCTGTTTATGCAAGCAGAAGGTGTAGATTATGGGTATCGCGTTTTAATTAAATGTAGCTTAAAGCCAGCTTGTACTTATGTGGAAATAATAGGTGCCCACATTCATTAACATCCCATAATAACGGAAACAATGTCTGTAAACTGACTCATTGGAATGCAGTTGATCAGTTATATGACCTATATTATAATAATTTATATTATTAATACTGATGCATTGATGTCTGAGCAGAAGCTTACTGTTGTAGCTGCTCGAGGTGGAGCCAGTTTTACACTACTTCTGTTAGGAAGTTTAGTCCATTGGTTCCAAACCTAAAGGTCTGCAATTTGAAACAAAAAGCTCCATTTGCACTCATGAAATGATATGTTGTGTGATTTCATTCCATGAAAGTATTTTGTACGTTATTAAATACATTTATGTCGGTATATTTATGTTTTTGTCTTGTGCTACCTATATGTTGATGGTATTTCTACATATCAAAAGTGTTTGCTGCTGGTGACGCGTGATCACGTGTAATCTCGCGATATTTCAAACCGGTGCTGCTAAGAGAAAATATACTTCCGGTGGTGTAAGAAAAGCTTCCGCCCCTCACCCACCCATATGTAAGCGTGACACTTGCTCATTGACGACCTGAGCGAACTAGTGAACTGCATTAGTTTGGAAAATGTTAATTTTATCAAATAGGGTAAAGTTATGTTCGCTGGTGTTTACCGCCGCGCGCATGTGCAGCAGCGGCCCTGCAGCCGCCAACAAGAACCCGTCGGTGTACTTTGACATTGCTGCAGACAACCAGCCTGTCGGGAGGATAACCTTTGAGGTGAGACCACACCATTCAATGTGTGCACCTTGGGCTTCTTAAGAAAACAGCACCTGCTGAACAACCGACAGTGTGTTTGAAGTTTTCCAGAGAACAAGCTGTTCACAGATTTAACCCTGAGGCATTTTTTTAATTTTTTTTTTTTTTGCAGCTCAACGCTGAAGTTGTGCCAAAGACCGCAGGTAAATACTTGTGCTCCGTCTGAGTGGCAAATATTGCCTGACGGCTTTAGAGAATGCATCCTCTTCAAAGCTGAGTTATTAGAGATTTGCGTTTCTCACAGGACAGCGAAGCTACACACATAATGATCTTATAAAGTATGATGCTTTGCAGTGGAATAAACTAGCCAACAATATGCAAATGAGTTCAAGTTGGTGCAACCGTCCCCAAGTTCAGCAGTAAAATGCAACGTGTGCATTAATGCAGCACTAATATTGATCCAATGACACCATATATAATGGTACTGATAATACTGATGGGATCGTATTACTGCATATTGAGTGCTTTTCTTTTTTGATACTTAAAATCCATTTCGCTGATAAAAGTTTTACTTAAGTAAGGTTTTAAATGTGGTACTTTGAACTTCACCAGATATTCAATGTGCTACGGGTGTTCTGGTCAAATCAGAATGTTTGACTTTAGAAACCCAGCACTCAAAAGACAAAAGCACTGCAAGAAATGACTAGTTAGTTGAAGTCGTCGCACATTCAAATATGATTTTTTTTTGCTGGGATCCCCTGATGTTCCGACATTTAACTTGAGGAAACAACCGACCTGTGTGGATCGTCAACTGACAGAAATCTTTGTTGCAGAGAACTTCAGGGCGCTGTGCACAGGGGAGCACGGCTTCGGTTACAAGGGGTCTACTTTCCACAGGGTGATCCCGCAGTTCATGTGCCAGGTAGGCTTGTCCCCTTTGTGTCCCCTTTGTTGTCCAGCATCACAGCTGTTACAGTGCAGTGACACCGATATGTTTTTCAGGGTGGGGATTTCACTAACCACAATGGAACTGGAGGCAAGTCTATCTATGGATGGAAGTTCCCTGATGAGAACTTCAAGCTGAAGCACACTGGACCCGGTAATCATCCCGTTGTTTGTGTACACGACTGCGAACAATCAATTTCCGTTTTCTTTCTTTCATTCAGGGCAAGTCGGTTTGTATTCCAGCCATCTAAATTCAAAACTCAGTACTTCCTTTGACGTGACAAACAGGACAAAGCTGCACAAACTGCAGCATTAAGAATGTCGACTTCACCACTACAGAGTACAATAAGATTTGACTGCACAGTGGGATACAATGCAAATGCATAACACTTGAGAAGCTGCAGTATTTGTCACAGACAGATAAGCTGGTGTTTTTCAGGAAGTCTTTTCTACAGTAAAGTATTAGAAACCAGGCTGGTCATTATAATAGTATTATATTGAGCCAAAATCAAACACAGACCAGGAACAGATTAAGTATTTTACATGTTGACTTAAATGTTGAGAATAATCTAAAAGACATGTGGGTTCCTTTTTATACCTTTTGCAAGAAGACAAAATATTCTGTAATGTAAATAAACTGATGCCTAGTGTTCCTCATTGTCAAGTGGTTGGTCTTACTCATTTTCGCCACCAGGTGGCAGAGTTATACAAATATCCGCTCATCACTCCAGTTACTTTCAGGCTTAAATGTGTGACAAGATTTAAAGTAACGACTTTTTAATTGCTGCGTTATAGGCATCTTGTCTATGGCCAACGCTGGACCCAACACCAACGGATCCCAATTCTTCATCTGCACCAGTAAAACAGAATGGTATGTGCTGTCAAACACAACATTAACCGGGTTGATGCAACTGCAGTTGTTCTATTACATTTCACCGTTGTTGGTCTTTTAAAGTCTGACATCTGTACAAATCCGAAGACCCTGTGCAATGAGCTAAACTGAACAAATCCAGATTATTCTCCTTTTTCATCAAATACTTTTTATCTCCCGTTTTTAGGGGTTTAACTGAACACTAGGAGTGTAAAAGCATCCACATATAAGTACAGATCGCTTTATATAAAAATGCAAAATCACATAACCAAGGATTTTGCAAGAATACTGTGAGTGCTTGGGTTGGCAGTGTGCAGTTTGGACACTGCCAACTTTCAAACATTTAGCAAACTGTGAGTCTCACACAGCATGGACAAAGATGTGTCATCACCACCACTGTATTTATAGTCCAGTGTGTCAGAGGCCCCTCGCTTGAATAGTATATTAAAACTTTGGTCAACCATCCAACCATCAAATTCATCTACGTTTAGGAGGCTTTTGTGAACTTTTTATAATATGTATTCAGCAGTGGCAGGCCGTGCATTTTATAGCTGGGCCTTCTGTGCTGTCCTATTGAGCTACGGTTATTTGTTTCTATAACTGCGCTCACGTAACGGACAACGGGATGTGTGACATTTTGAACCCGGAAACAATAACAACGCCGGCCGGCGTTTCCGCATTCGGCATTCGCTATGGCGTCCTCAGGTTAGCATAGCATAGAGAAATGGGGGCTGAATCTGATTGGATAAAAGCTCTCCTTAAAACAAGCTGTGCTGGAAGCAGAGCAACAGAGGAAGACAGGAGCTGTGCAATGAGAAAATAAGCTAATGGGGGGGAAAAAAATGTATAATACATGTAGTGTATTTGTGAAAAATTATAAAATAGCTATAACTTTGTGGTTCTGTTTAGGCCAGCAGAGAAGGCTTAGCTGGCCCTGACGGCCCACCACTGGTATTCAGTAATGTCAGGTAATTGTTAAAATGCTGTTTCAGATTGTTTTTTATCTCTTCCTGCTGTGAAGTCTTGTAATGCTTTGACACAACAGTAAAAAAGGATTTTTGAGGATTTAAATGATGACCTAAAACAGCAGGAATTGCAGAAATAGTGGCATCACCCAACGGAAAGCCAAGAGTCCAGCCCTGCTGGGTGCATGATGGGTTGTCCAACAGTCCGGAGCTGTGATAATAAACCTCTTGCTGTCTTCATTTAGGCTGGATGGCAAGCATGTTGTCTTTGGCAGCGTGACGGAGGGACTGGACGTGATCAAGAAGGTGGAGTCTTTCGGTTCTCAATCTGGGCGAACCTCCAAGAGGATCACTATCACAGACTGCGGAGAGCTTGATTAGACTCTGAGCAGTGGACACGGTCGAAGTCTCATCTCCTGCTGTAATGTCAGTGTGAGGGAAAGAGGGTCTTTCCTCAGTCATGGTACAGAGTGCTGCCTCTCTTTCCTGGCAGTAGATACTGACGCTTCATTTCTGTGTTAGTCTTTCTTCAGGGAGCACAGCTAACACACTTAACTGTGACATGGTATAAAATGTGAACTTGTGTTTTTGAATACAAAATTACGACCTCTATTGTATTTGAGGAGATATTAATACATGAACATGCAGTGAAACGGGTTTGGAAAAGAGGCATTAGTCTGTGAAAAATAAAGTCATTTTTTCTAAATAAAGCTTGTTCTTGCCATCTGTTTTTATACTACATGACCGTAGATGTCAAAGTGTTACATAATGCTTTACCGAAGCTGTTTGAGTCAAAGGTGTGTCCGTTTATAGGGAGGAGGCGAATGTTTTATCACTAGCGGAGGAATGACATCAGTGTCCGCCTTCTGTTTTCCTCATCAGCCTATGTTGACTGATGATCTTATTCCGCGAAGTATTGATTGTGCGGACATCTTTCCAGAATAGTTGAGGTTTAAAACGTCAGATCTAATTGCTTTTGCAAAGGGAAATGTTTTTTTGGGCGGGGGGGGAGGTTCGGTCACGTTGCATTTGGTTCTGCCAGCTGTGCTATATGAGAAGGTGATGAGGCCAAATCAGATTTTGCTTCGCCATAAGTAAATTTAACCAGATGCTGGAAAAATATTAAGGGAGATGGCGATTCTGTTTTATGTGGGGAGATAAAAAAATGTGCAACATCTGGATCAGTTAATGTTGAAGACAGAATTTGATGTTATCAGTTTGACTTTGCCATCTGCCCTAATGCACCCTGACACATGGATTTATTAAAAACAATGCTCTAATAGAAACCAGGGACAAGTTTAAATACATTTTAATACAAAAACATTTGAAGAGATCATTTGAATTAAGGCACAATAAATGGTGTTTCACACATCTTACAGTGTATTTCTGTTCCATATTCATGTATCATAACACTTTCATTGAAATACAAAGAGCCTCTAAATCAACATGCACATGCAACCTTCCACTTAATGATCTTTGGTGCGGATGTGAACTCATTTTACATCTGAGACATTACGACCTCTGACCCATGAAAAGCACTTTGGAGAGACTTTCTTGGCACTGGGTGCTAAAATATAACTTCTGTAATTTATTCTATTTTTCAGGAATCTAAATGTTTCTACCATATTGTTTTCATAGTTGGAATGACAAACTTCCTACAGACGCATACTTATAAAGAATAAATGTTAGTTGGCTAATATATTCCTTCACAATGTGTAATAATCAAAACAGTAATGGCTTAAAAATATATTCAAAAATGATGTACCCTCCAGTACTGATAATACAGATTATAATAATAATGCAGGTACACACTAATACTGCATATCCTACTTAGTAAAGACTTGTTGCATATTTCATACAGAAACATCATTACGTTTAAGTTATTTCTGGAATATACAAACATGAAAAAGAGAATCTTCTTCATCCGGAAACTTTTGTTCCAACATGTTAGACATGAGTGAAGACAGAAACAGAACTTACGTTTTTTTTTAATTCACAGTTGGTAAGATTCATAGTTAAAGACTTCAAATGAATATTCACATAATGACTGCTGAGTAAGTTACAAGAACCCAGCAAATATAAAGAACTCGACTCCATGGAGAGATACTTAAAAACAAAAAAATGAGCCTCTTATACCGAGAGTCACAGTGTCAAAGAGAGTGTCATGACAATAAAACCGTTAGATGCATTAAGTCCAACGAAGTCAATAATGTATTTTTTGTAAATAAAATATATCTCCCTGTTTTATAAAGCTTTGAAAGGATCATAAGGCAAGTAGAGAGTTTTTATTGCACGCGGCGGCAGTAGTAGCCGAGGTCTTTGCATTTTTCACACAGGTGTTGTGGATGCTCCTTGCTCTGGTCCGACACATCTAACCCGTCCGGTTTCTCCAGAGGTCGCTGGAACAAAGAAACGGAATCACTCATCACAGTCGGAGCAGTCAGTAGAACCCTTAAAGTCCCAGAAACACTGAGGACATAACCGTGGCTTCCTCTATGTTTTTTAATGACTGGTGAAGGAGTTTACATACATATACATTACAGTCCACGGGTCTGGTATTATCATACGCTAGTGATATAAACGAACGTTAAACTTTAAAATAACATTAAAATGCATGTTCATGTATTTTTGCAGATGAAAACATTTCACCTGCAACAGTATGACTGTACTACAGTTACACAGGATGTGATTTCCACATTTGCTGATTCCTTCTGTATATGTAGGTCTGATGTAGCTTTACCTGCTTATGAGGGTAAACGTTGATGTGGCACTTAATACATTCTTGTCCCATGTTGGCCCAGGAGTTCCCGCTCATCCACTTCCTCTTGCATTTAGGGCATTTATATTCACCGAAACACCTCTTCTTTCCCTGATACGGGGTCAGGCCTTCACCTTTTGGTCGAGCCTGAACAGGAATACACAGCAAACAATTCTTACATTACTGACCTTGTGTGCAACCCACTTGAAGCTTACGACAGCTTAAAAACAAAGACATTTATCGACATGTAAACCTCGACAGCTTTGCAAATATTTTGGCTTTTGCCTCTGACCACCGTTAACTGTGTGAGGCTGAACGACCTATTAGGGGTTTTTTTTGGACGGCAGCCAATTTAAAGCTCTGCAGGATTGGAACAGGAAGTGATAGCAGCCCTGTTGGTGGTCAGGAGAGCCGAGTTTCTGGAGTGGATTTGTCTCGGGAATGAGATGATTATTTATGGTTTCTGTCAAAATAAGTTAAAGAGTTTGTTTGCTTCGATGCTTGATTAATGCAGTCCTGGAAGAGTGAGCCATATATTACAAAGGGACCTTGTTATATTATCTAAACTATAGAACTATAGAATATTAAATAAAAATTCAACAAGGTTCAGTTCGAGAGAATTTCCTCATGCAAAGGTCCGAAACATCACAATAATATCTAATTTGCGCTATGATTTAGTCCCATATCTATCGAAGACGCCAACAGCTGTATTGACGTCTGCATGTAGTCAACAACTGACTGTCATTTCAAATACATAAAGTTCAGCTGAATAATATCTTAACAATATTTATTGTCAGTTTTCAAATCGAACTGCAGAGAACTTATCTGTGGTTATTGAAACCACTTCTATTGCTCTCTGTTACGGGTTAAACTTGCATTCTTACTAATAGCCAGCAGGGGACAGCATGTGTCAGTCTATGAGAAAATGACCCTACTTCTCAATTGATTTATTACCTCAGTAATCATTAGTCTAAATCGCTAGTTTCAAGTCTTCTTCAATAGCAGGATATTCCTTTTGTAAATTATGGTCCCATGTAGAGTAAAATAGATGATAAAACATGGTGTGCTCTAGGGTGTGGCTCACACAACATTGTCCATTCCGTGTTTTTGTCTTACAACTTTAACCCTTTCTCAGAGTGTTTTCAGTTTGTTCATTGTGACCTTTTTGGTCGCCTAAAAATGTCTACTTCAGCGTTCGGTTGTACACCCTCGCGTGCCACTTCTGGTTGCCAAAAGCCAAGATGGCAACGGCTAAAAACCAAAAAAACCCAACTCAAGGCTTCGAAACTGCAGTCCACAAACCAATGGGTGACGTCACAGTGACTACGTCCACTTCTTACAATGTATAATGTAAATAAATGCAAGGAGAAGCTCGGATAACGACACACACACGGGGAGAGCGACCTCATTCTCTGTTCAGGTAGACATACTCCACTATATCTTTACAAAGCAAATTGTTGTTTGCTGCTATATGTATGCTCTGAATCCATCTGAAGGTATTTGTTGAACAGAAAAGAAGGAGTCTCAGCTTTCCCATTAGAAATGAACTCTCTCCCTCCAGCTGTGTTCCCGAGGGACCATGAAGGAGGCCCTGGCCTGTGGGGGGACCAATGGGAGAGGCCTCCCCACTATAGGACAAATACCTTAGGCTCTCAGTCATCCCTCCCAGCTGCCTCCGACTCACCAATCAGGACATAAAGATCTTAGCAGAGAGGAAATAAAACCCAGATGAACTCTGCACTTGTATAACATGACAAAATCCATAACCCATCACAACGAAGTCATCTCGACAAGACTGGTTTAAATTAAAAGCACCTCGGCTGGAAAGTAGGGCAAGTCAAAATTAAGTCTGAATCTGCACCACCAGAGGAGTTCACGTCAAACCTTGTTTTGATTTCACAGCAGGAACATATGTCAGGCTCAAAACTTCTTACAGATCATTTTATTCATTTCCAGGAATACATGTGTTTAACTAAATGTGTTTAAGGTTCCAACAGTCGAGTGTCTTGACTGTGAAGGCCACGGTGAAGCATTTTGAGGCATGTGTTTGCATCATTTAGCCACCATGAGGCACTGTGGGAGGTCACCTTTGATGGCAGCCCTCTTTCCCAAGCGCCTACAGGGAGAGCAGAGCATCATCTTCCTGAGGGAGGAAACAGCTTTCATTCCGTAGAACAAGCAAAACAAACTCTACCTAAAGTCCGGAGCCCACAGGGCAGCAAAGGGCATGGCACAGTCTGTAGTTTCCACCGGTCCCATCAAACATGTGACAGTCACAACCGGTAAATGAAAATCACACTCATGACCCGACAATGACTGGATGCTCTTATGGAAAGCAGGAAAGTTTGAGTAACTTCAGAAACTATGTACAAATCCATCATCAAGCCTTCTGCTCTCAAGACACAACCAGTTATTTAACATACCTAAGAATATTTTTTTTATTGTGTGCCTTTAAGAAACATGAATTATGAATTAACTAAATATTATTCAAACTAAGACACTGTGCGTGTGCTGGGCAATATCTATATCACAATATAGCTAATGCATAAAAAAACGACGTAAAGCAATCAGAATTATTCAATTTTACACCCGCAGAAGGCCTATACAACATGTATTACTTGTTACCAAAATGCAATTTCAGGTATTTTGTAAAACAGTAACATGATTTGATGACAACAACACTATTTCAATGAAAAAGGTGTAACAGTCCCCGTGGCTAAAAATGGAGAAAGTATTCAAGCAAGACTAAGAGTCGACAGCCATGCTAGCGACTCTCTTAGGTTCTACTTCGGCACACCGGTTCTTTGAGCTGAATGCTAACATTCTAAAATGTTGATATGTAGCAGTTATAATGTTTACCATGTTCATCATTATAGTTTAGTGTGTACGCATGCTGTTTTTTGACTCATAATTTCTTAAAGCTTTGACTTTTCCTTTCACGCAGCTAAAAATCAAATAGGCAGCACATTTTCTTCTTAAACAAATTTGATGGAAGATTTTTGCAGCCTCAAACCATCTGTGAGAAACGGTTTTGTTTCAGACAAATAGACGTTAAATTCAATTATAATATGCATTACAACTCATCGCATCCAAAAGCCATAACTCCAGTTGTGTAACTTGAATCAGCCCCAGAGTGCACAGAGCGATGTAAAGCCAGATTATAAGACTGTAGCAGATAAGCTCGTCCCAGGTCTATGCAGCCTGGTGAGAGAGGCCCGGGAGGTTGGCTGCCTCCCCCTGCCATCATCTGGAAACCATCAGGATAAACAATGGACTACTCCAAATCCCCCCCCCCCCCTCTCCCTCTCTCCCCCACTTCCATTGCCCCATGAGACTCTCATCCTGGAGAACACAGCAACACCAGGCCTATTGGATACCATGTGGTCAATTACTCCACACTAACAAACCCGCAGTGCTCTCTCTCTCCCTCGCTGGGTTTAATTTGTATCAGTCCCCCACCGCATCAGGGAGAAGCCCAGCTGTTACCAAAGCAAAACAACACATTACTGCCTGGACTGAAATCCACAGCAATAGGTCTCCTATGCTTTAAAGACTCCTGTGTCGACTTAAGTGACACTTTTCATTAACTTGTGAAATTAGTTATCTCCAGGTGGGTTTAAAGCAACGAATTGACGACTTGCCATCTTCCAGAGCATCAGAATAGCTAGTTTTGTTTTATGGAAGACAATTATTATTGCATCTAAAGAGAGGTGAGGAGATTGGTTGTGTTATTGATAGCAATAATCATTTAATTGCTGGTTATTTAAGAGGCAGAAATGCCAAAACATTCTCTGGATGCTGCGTTTGCAAGGTGATGATTTACTGCTTTTCTGTTTTATATCACTGTAAAAATAAATATCTTTGGGGGTGTTGGTCGGACAAAACAAGCTATTTGAATACACCACCTTGAATAATAGTTGTTGTCCTACTTCCAAGAAATTCTACTTTGTTGAGAAAGTGGCCAAAGTGGACTATGGGGTGGATACTTTTAAAGTTAAGAGACTCAGAAGGCTTTTCTTTGTCATGATGCAACATGTTTGAAACAAATGTCCCGACGATACTCTTCAAATATAATGCAGAAATGATTCAGACTGCATTAGATCCTTTTGATTAAATGTCACAGTTGTCATGAAGCAAATAGCAAGTGGAACTGAGAATATTGAGGAAAATCCAACCCTGCGGAAGTATTACTTTCACGGGCACATTAGATTACGATGACAGTTAAGTCACAGTTACTGTATATGAAGCTGTAATCCTTTCACGCAGCCTTTCTGCAAATCTTGCACATCTGAAATACTGAATGGATTAACCTTCCCCCTCTCCAAAACAAATGTGATGAGATAAAAACAACTGGAGGCCAAACAGCAAATGGATTTCTATTTTCCAACATGGCTCTCCAGATTTTAAATCGTGCATCAATCCCATTGTTCAAAGCCTGCAGAGAGATTCCCTCACACACAGATTCAAAGGCAGTCTGACTGAGCTGCAGTCACACAGCTGTAAACTGGTGTTACGTTACACAAAGGGTGAGTGACAGGACCAGGTGGCCTGGCAGACAAACAAGAAATACAATGGCACAATATTCCCAATTTCAGTTCAAAACACAGCTGAGAGAGACTCAAGAAGGCCAAATGTTATGACTGTTGGGTCAAAGTAATGCTCAGGTTCGGCTAAGACGCCAGCTAGTAGTTTGATTTCATTGTCATGTTCAGGAATTGGTGCACAAGAACACAAGAGCATACAACTCTGCCGTCACATTTTGAAGTTGACGTAAAAGAGGCATAACAGCATTTCACAGCATCTATTGTACCTTTATACTCTTCATAGCAACCTCTACTCATTCAAATGTAGACTAAATAGTAGCAATACGTGTGAAAAAGAATCCATTAAGGCAAGGTTCCATTAAGTCTGGTTTAGGAAAGGATCGTGGTTTGGGTTAAAGAACTAAGGAATGATGTTACAAGGTACAAATAATGTATAACTAAAGATGTGATACAGTATACTTGGAGCCACAGAGTGAGAGAGACTTTTCACCCACATTTCCTCATGATATCAACAGTGATTTCTCTTGAAAACATGCAACAGCATTCTTCTCCTCTATGTTCATTAGCTTTGAGCAGAAGACAGCCACTGTTTATCAGCGGCAGTCTATCTACCCCGCATACCACGGTTTCCTCTATCTTGCTCATCCTCCTCAGCAGATGATCCGGCCAAAAGCAACAGACAGCAGACTGAGGACAGATAAGACGTTTACCACCAGTGAAAACAAAAGAACCAAAGCAACAGTCATCAGACAGTGTGTTGCTTGAGATTCACCAGTTCCACATTCAGCGATGAACTGTATCGCTCCACCTGAAGTACAATGCCCTGTCCAAAAACAAGACTAATGTCATTATCAGTATTTGAACCAAGATAACAGCATAAAAGATGCTCAAAAATTTTAGTGTGGAGTAAACAAACAACATATAGGGTGTTAACAGCCAGACTGTTTCCAGTCTCTATGCTAAGCTAAGCTAGCCATCTCCTGGCTGTTGCTTCTTATGTAACGAACTAATGTGAGAGTGGTATCCATCTTCTCATGTAACTCTCGGCAAGAATGTGTATATATGTATAAGCAATTCCTTTAAAGTCTTCCCACGGGAAGTACCGAAGACTGTGGAAGATTATTTCATGTGAAAGTTATTTATCATTATTAATCTTATTCGCTTAATTGCCAAGAGTAAAATAAGGAATTGTTACACCGCTGTCGTGTCCAGCAGCCAGCTAGCTTAGCTTAGCACAAAGACTAGAAACAAGTGGAAACAGTTAGCCTGACTCCTTACAAATTAACACTTTGTATCCTGTTTGTTTAATCCAAACAAAAAAGAAGTACAAACAACAAATCGCCATTTTTGAGAAGTTTAAAAGCAACCCAATGGAGTCACAGTAAGGATACTGAATAATGGGACAAACTGAAGGTTTCAGCCTTCAAATACCAAACAGGTTATGAATCTTTCTGCAAGCCCTGCAACTATCAAAAGTTCCTCCTTCCAAAGTAATTATCAAGGCAGACGTTTTCCTTCTATTCAAACCTGATCAAACTTTACCCACTTCCTGTGCTACCCACTGTTTCCAAAAACACATTCTGGATGCAGACATCTCTGGGCAGCTGCTTTCTGGCCCTTTAAACGAGTGTCCGACAGCCGCTTCTCTGCATAGACAGAGACAGAGTGAGACGGAGATGACTGCAGCCAAGCAGAGCTAAGCGAACAATACAGCCTGACTTCCTGACCTTTGGTTCCACAGCCCCTCTGGAGAAACAATGCTCTCCTTATTTAGCCCAGGCTCTTCCCACCATACACCCATGTACTCTCAGCACACTGTCACTAGTGTATTCTCCTTACAGTTACCGGGTTCGTCTACTTAATTGGCGCGGGGTCAATAAAATGCTGTGACCCTGGGTTAATGGGTGAAAGGTGTTAAACTTGCCACAAATATGGTCATAAATAGAAACAGTTTTGTCATCAAAATGGTATAAATTACAGATGATTTTCAGATGAAGACACTAAATTAACTGCAAGTTGGATAGTAAGTCATCAAGGGTCCAAACAGTATGTACTTCTAGAGCTAAAAATGCCTCAGATTCCAGCCAACAAGAACAAAAAGCAGTTTGTTCATTAGTTACAGCTTCAGAAGAGCGTTCAACTGAAGAGGCCGTTTGTCATGACAACTGCTCCGTAATCATCGCTGTGGGTCTGAAATATTAGCAACACATGATGAAAATCTGGCATCATCCTTCTAAAGCAGAGCGAGAGCGGCACAGAGCCAGCCGGCAGAAATGGTTTCCAGATTTTGTACATTTCAAGGGGCGTGGCCGCAAAGACGAATCGTAAATATCCCAGAGTAATCCTTTGACGTCTTAACCCTCTGATGAAGCGAGTAACCCAACTCTCCACTATGCTGTCAACAGGATGTTTACCACTTTCATGTCGAGCACAGCATGGATAGCATGTCTAATACCTTTCAGTATGGCTGCAACTCAAACTCATGGGTTCCGCCTTAACTGGCACTTTTCATTATTTTTCATCACCTAAGGCTTCCACTGAGGTACCATGTGTTTCTTTATCAAAGAAGCAGACTTTTAGAGTTGACGTGGGCCCCATTCCACCCAGAGAGAGGCTGTTAAAGGCCCCGCACACCCACTTCCTGTGTGCTTCTTCTCTCATCTTACTGAGCCGTGACATTCTTTGATTCCTGTCTATTGCAGCTCCAGTGCAAACCAGTCAGCTATGGAAGCCCTGCAACAAACAGTCCGAAGAAACTCACTGCTGCTAATAAGATGTTCTACACCACTCCATAAAAAACAGCTTACGTATGCCTCTCTATTCTTCATTCGAAAGAAACATGCTGTGCAAAAAGTGGTGTTGTTAGGATGTACACCGTTTTCCCTCTGGTCAGGATATCCAGCAAGACGCCCTAAATACTCACATACATTCAAAAATAAGTGTCAGTGTGTTGTTGTACAATTTGAAAGTGGTTGAAAGCTTCTTTAGAACATTCTTTCAGACATATTTCTGAAAGTGACCAACCAACAATAACACACAACTTCTGTTGGCGTTAGTCCAGGTGTGCACAGATGTGAAAATGTTAAGCGCTATAAGCTCACAGCAATTTATTTTCTCCACATTCCTCGCATTCCTCCACTTTCACAGCTGAACTGCACCAGTGATGGAGGTGACAAGCTCTCAGAGACGAGGCTATAGGGAAGAGAGTGATCAAGATGTGGCCAGGGCAGATAACAGACTCTTCCTTCTTAGTGAAAGGAATCTTTTGGGAAACGTATTCAAAAGAATACCCCCCCCCTCACATCTGCACAGTAAATAGCTTAGTAGCTTAGCTTCACGCAAAGACTGGGAAAAGCTAGCCTGGCTCTGTCCGAAGGTAACAAAAGTGGAGGGTTACGTGTCTTTGAACAGAGCCAGGCTATAGCTGTTTCCAGTCTTTATGCTAAGCTAAGCTAATAGGCTGCTGTCTCCGGCAACTTATTCACCATACAGACGTAAGAGTGGTATCTATCTTCTCCTTTCACTCTCGGAAAGATAGCAATTAAGTGTATTTCCCAAAGTCGTATGTGTATTGTAAATGAAACATTTTGAATGTTATAACTTATTAATTGATCTCTTGCACCAACACTATTTTATGTTTTAGACGCTACCCCTCCCTATTGTGACATTTTATCTCTGGCACAAACTGACAAAAACTAAATTGATGGAAATCACTCAGTATTAATATCTATGGAATTATGGTGCAGCTAGCAAATACTCTGTTTGCGTCACAACAGAAAGCAATTACACCTTTTTAGAACTGACCAGTCAAAGTTGGCCAGCCATTTGAATTTCTGCTTTTTTTGTTTCCTCGCTTCTTGCACACATCCTGTCCATCAGTCATGTGACTATTTCCATTTTATTATTTCCACCTAACAAATGTCAGACATTTCCCTCTGAACATGATCAATGGGGATCCGCAGCTGGACATAAAGCAGTGGTAATATGTCTCTCCTGTTTGGAGTAGAGGTCGTGCCTATCCACAGAGAAACCTATCATCTTTCATTAAGTCCGGCTCCCAGATGCAATCTGGCATCTGCTGCTCATTACCAACCTGCGGTGGTTCATCTAACTCAAATATGAGCTAAGGAATCTATTTCACACTGAAAAAATTGTCTACCTACAACTGGGAGGAAGCTTGTGGATTTGAAATGAGAATCAGATAAAATACGTCGTCATACTCACGTCACCTCATATGTTCTTTGAAACACCATAGACAGCTCAAACGGCCTACACACTGCCACTGCACAGCAGTTTCTGCACGTGACTGATGTGAAGCATCACTGACTGGCTCACCTGAGGGCAATCTTTGATGTAGTGGCCTTTATTGAAGCAAAGGTGGCACAGGTAGTTGGGCGGCGGCCTTTTGCTGGGTTTGCGTGTCTCGGGGGACAGGGAGAGGTCTGAGAAATGGTCCGCCAGAGAGCTCAGGCCTTCCACGATATTGTTGAGGGACCCGTAGGGCGAGGAGCTCTTGTAGAAATTGTTGTTCAAGGCCTGTCAAGAGAAAAACATTATTGTTTATGACTCTACAATGAAAGAGCCTTTCAGGCAGCATGTCAGTCCATCACCCTGATTGATTCTCCTGTTCGTGTCTCCGACAGTAGCCGACATTATTTCAATTCTGCAGATGTGCTGCCTTTACTGCATTTACACTGTGGGCCAATAGTGTCCGTTTCCTCGTCAGAACAAAATGCTTTTGTCACGCGTTCTTCTAACTTGTTCTATTGCCACGGCACAATCAGCATCATTGTGCCTCTGGAGGAGACGGGTGCTGTGGCACCGCAGGGGCAAACATGGAGAACAGTCTGCAGACACTGGCTGTTTACTCTGAAGGCATCACAGAAAGAGAATTGTGATCAGATGCACATGCACATTACAGTTGGTAACGTTGTTGTGGCATGGGTGCAGTTACAGTATGCTATTTGAATTGATTCATTCTTAAAGTTGCAAAGTGATTTTCTAAGTAAAAGTACAGCAAATTATGATATCTTTATGCCGATTTGTTTTAATGACTTATGCCTGTTTTCCTTACATTTCCTAAATGGGTCAGTATTAAAATAAGCAGCAAGCCCCACTGAGTGAACACAGCATACTCCTCTGACCAAGCAGAGGCCGGCCAGGGTGAACTCTAACATTTTTTAAAAACTTGTGAGAGGTCTTTCTCAACCTGCCAGTCCCCCTCCAGCTGCACACTGACACCAGAACAGTCTGAACACACTCAGGCACTATACCAGGGTACAGAACCCATATTCATGCACTGCCCACTCACCACAGTGCGACCCAATGAAGGCATGCAGGTGAGGTTTACTGTATGGGCAACAAAAATAACCTGGAGTGAGGTATGTTTGTATAATATTCATCTTAGGAGAGAGACTTTTGACATGCAGCGTTAGAAAAAGATGAGTGAGTGGGTGCAACAAGGCATGAAGTTTGTAAATGCAAAGTGTTAATCACCACGTTATGACAGCATGACATAACATGACATGAATTCTACCTCACTCCTCAGATGGAAGAAGTTGTTAAGATAGTTGGCGCTCAGATCAGCTGCGCTGCGCTTGGAGACGTTCATGTCCAGTGGGGAAGTGTCCGATTCGGCTTTGAACGCATCAAAAGTGCTGCTCTGAGTGTCTTGCAAAGACATGTAGACCCAGTTGAGCAGCTGTGCCGGTGGGTACACAGGGGCACCATTCTCTATGGCAGACATCATATTGTTTGCGTCTCTTGGAACAGCGCCGTCAGAACCGCCGGATTTTCTGGATCACACAACTTCTTTCAGTCATCCCCCCTTCTGCTCCGGCTGGATGTGTGATGTGTGATCTTTGTGTTCACCTGGGGGAGCCCTGGAGGACCCCAGTTACCGGACAACAGTCACGGGGGAGGGCGCAGTAGAAGCATGAAGCGCAAACGCCTGAATGCCAGTGGGAAGCGAGTAGCAGCGCTCCAGCCACGACTCTCAGGGCTGCGTCACAGCGAATAGGAGGTCCGACATGAGTTTGCATCTTTGTGCTTAACTTTTCTTTGCATATTTAGGTCTAAAACTAGGAGTTATATAAGGGAAAATAAGTGGCATGCTATTAATATAGACCTTCATGAGGTATTTTAAATGAGTAGTTATTTCATTCTAAGAAAGCATTGAATTGCGCCTATACAACACGGACTCTTTACCAAAAACAGTGTTGCAGTGTTTTATCTAACTTTTCTGTCAGATGCCAAAGATGGATGGATAGTATAACGTTTGTTTTGATTGCAGTGATGCAGGATGAGGAGCGATAAAGGGGTAGACATGTGGATGTTTTCCTCATTAGATGTAAGATTCATCATACACAGCGATGAAATTAAATAAAATACAAAAAGATAAAGTTGAAAAAGGAAAATCCCACACTTCATTGTGCTTAGGTAGACTGACAATAAACCACCCTGGTGTACCGACAATTAAAAGGCTGCAGTCTGCCAGGCTCGTGTAGTAGACTGCTGCCCTCTAGTGTTTGTTTTATGTTGACACTGAGCGTTTAACGTAATTCAAATATCAGGAAAAACTGCACATTAGCCCATGAAACATTTGAAAATATTTGAATGTCTTCAGGCAAGGGACTTAAAAAAAAAAAAAATCAAGGTATTCAAAGTATTTTGGTCAACAATATTGCGTATTAATTATCCACAATATAATGCTTGTGACATCACCGTGGACAATCGAATCACTTCTTGACAAACATTGCAGTGTCTTCTTGGGTGAAAATGAAAACACGACAGCCCGACGAGTCAACGTCAGGCTTTCTCCTCTTAATGTGTGGAGGACAATAACGGCGCAAAGATTGTTATACTGCAGGACGGAAACAATGCTGAGGACCCACCCACCTCCTGCTACTCCTCGTTCGGCTCTTCCTGGATCTGAAGTACGTTGCGGATAAGTAAGTAACCCCAAATCTTATGTTTTTGGACTGCAAATAGCCGCGAAATATTCGTCTTGTATTGCGTTTGAGGCGACAACGAAGTTTGATCATACTTAATAATAAATGCAGCAGCCTCCGTCAGCTTACTGTGGAATGTAGGGAATTAGCCTCGCCTAATTAAACAGACGCTATGGAGCTGGAACGTTGCTCAACAGCAACAAACCTTTTTTTTTATTATTTATTATTTCAAAAGTAATTCAAAATGGCGCACTGATACTTGTAACTGTATCTAATGTGTTACGTGTCCCTCCCGCTATGTGTTTACACTGGATGCTAAATGCCAAACAGTAACTCGTCTGGGAGTAGCTACTATGTAACGTTAACGGACCGCAGGGTTGCTACAAGCTCTTGGAGATCAAAGATGTTGGCGTGACATTTAGCATGCGGGCGCTACTTATTGTTGATGGATATAAGAGTACAGTCAAATCTTAAAGTCACAGCTAACGTTAGTCTGCGAGTTGCGAAAACACAGGCCTGTGATTCTCCGAATGAAGGATGTTGCGTTATATTTTAGCCTGCTTTCTAGTGCTCCTCGTACAAATACGCAGGAAGTGTAACGCAAATTTGAAACGTGCCCCTCCTAGCGCGTTCTATTGAAGAGGTCATGAGTTGTAAAACGTGATCAGTATTAATTCAGTAGCAACATATTGGTTACTAATTTGCTTCAGGAATCAAGAAGTAACGGACATCGGGATTTTTATTAATGATTTTATAAGAATAATAATAATTATGTAATAATATAACCTTGCTTTACCCCATCCCTGGGTCGTAAATGCGCGGTGGGATGGAAATACTGGTATTTACGGTAATACTTGAAGGCGTCCCCAGTGCAGACCCAGTTAACAAAGGTCCACACCCTTCATGAAGTCACCTCTAACACAGTGTTTATGTCCGCCTAAAGTACTCTGTGGTGCATCTTTGAATTCAGAATAACTAAATCTAAACTTTAACCACAACTAATAGCTCTAAATACAGCCGATTTGTTTTACATCCGGGTATCTTTGTCGCTCAGTACAGTTTACAGACCTGCAGCTGTAATTAATGTTTTGCTTGAATATGGGATGGCACAGAGGCACCCAAACAGTTGTGTAATTCCAACAACGACTCTTCATTTTACAGTGTTTGTTTGGGGTTTTTGAACTCTGTCAAAAAACAATGAGCATGCTCTTTTGTCATTATCATAAGTTGAGGATTAGGGCAGGTGAAAGTGGTGAGTTTCTGTCGTCATAATGGTGATGTGCTAACACGGCCTGTGGAGTGTAATCTGCGAGAGGCTCAAGTGAGGGCCTTGTCTGCAAGTGGCTGCTCATTCATTAACCTACGGAAGTTGTTGGAGTTTAGAGCATTTTATTATGATGACACCAAATGGATGCAGGGTAAGAGGGTTGGGTGTCAGTTTGGGTTATTTTTAGAGAACTAAGTAAATGTCATACTCATATGGCTGCTTAAAAAAGGAGCTAAATGGGGGACTTTAACACATCCATGTCTGTGTTACCACATCATAAAAACCATGGAGACTGAGCAAGTTAGGAAGTACAATTAAATCTAACTTTAACTGGAAATTAAAGAAAATTCTGTGTTCCTTTTTGAATGGTTCCTGCAAAATGTGCTGTGGTCATATGATGACCCTCATACATCACAGTATCAAGCCACAACTTCATGTCACCTTTAGGTTCTGAAGATGAGCTACCCAGGATACCCACAACAGGGAGGGGGCTACCCACCTCAACAAGGGGCATATCCACCCCAAGCAGGCGGCTACCCTCCTGCTGCAGGCGGCTACCCTCCACAGGCGGGCGGCTACCCTCCACAGGCCGGCGGCTACCCTCCACAGGCGGGCGGCTACCCTCCACAGGCGGGCGGCTACCCTCCTGCCGCAGGTGGCTACCCTCCTGCCGCCGGAGGCTACCCCCAACAGCAGGCCGGCGGATACCCATCTCAGGCTGGCGGTTACCCTCCCGCAGCGGGCGGTTACCCTCCAGCAGCAGGGGGCTACCCTTCCCAGCCCGGAGGTTACCCTGCCCCAGCTGGAGGTTACCCTGCCCCAGCTGGAGGTTACCCTGCCCCAGCTGGAGGCTACCCTGCCCCAGCTGGAGGCTTCCCTCCTCAGGCAGGAGCAGGAGGCTATCCTTCCATGCCTCCAGGAGGAGGTGAGGCTCCAAAATAGTCTTTTGAATTGTGAAGCTTTACACGCAGCAGACTTGTTCTTTTAAATTAATTGCATTTTGCATGTTATGTCAATATTTTCTTTGCAGGTGGAGGCTGGGGTGCAGCACCAGGCGGACATGGAGCGGTACATACATTCTTATCTCGCTCTAAACCACGGCAGTGCCACATCCCTAATAACATATGGACTGATTTCAGCTAAATCTCTTGTTTGCTTAAATCACCTTATCTCCTACTTAAACCTTATTTGCTCTATATGTCACTATGGACTTAGCACTTACAGCTGTCCTCTGTCCTCTGTCCCTCTGCAGCCAGGAGGGGCTCAGCAGGGATACCCAGGGGGCCCCGCCCCAGGCCAGCCCATGCCAAACTACCCCGGAGCCCCCGCGAATACCCCCTCAATGCCGGGATATGGAAGTGGAGTTCCATCCAACCCTCAGGCACCTGCCATTTCTGTAAGAGGCATTCATCTTCATCCTTGGACTTCTCTCAGACTACGTTGCAATGCACATCCAGCTAGTGTGTAGTGTTTTATCCGCTAATGTTTTTATTTATTTATTTTTCATAGAAAGGGTTCAGAGGTTCTTTGAAAGACTTTCCAGGGGCCGATCCACTGAGGGATGTTGAGGTTCTTCGCAAAGCTATGAAGGGGTTTGGTCAGTAAATGTTTATTTGAATATGCTAAAAGCCATCTGAAGTGTTGTCACTCAACATTGATCCCTTTTGTTACACATCATAAATTGATCCTGAAAATTATTTTGAACAGGCACGGATGAAAATGCCATCACTGAACTTCTGGGAAGCCGTACCAACAAGCAGAGGGTTCCAATGGTAGCGGCCTATAAAACAACTTACGGAAAGGTACATTTTATAATGTTTTTTTTTACAGTCGGAATTCATTCTGTAATCTGTCGCTAATCATTGGCCCTGTATTGCAACTATATCTCGGCCGAGCTTGCTTTCATGGTTTTTTGTTTTGTGTGTTCACTCTTAGGATTTAGCCCACGATCTGAAGTCTGAGCTCACTGGAAACTTTGAGAAACTGGTTCTTGCCATGGTTAAGAGCGCTTCACACTTTGATGCATCTGAACTCAGAGAGGCTATAAAGGTTGGAAGCTTGAGTTGTTGTCTCAGCAGATGCTTCAATTTTGGTTTTGTAGTCCAAACCGCATGTTACTCATCATGTAATTGGAAAATAAGAACAAAAATAACCTCTAAATGCAAGTTAAGGCCATACAAGTCGAGACTTGTGTCATGGCTGATGACATCTAACTGTTCACCATCTATTAAGCTGGTGTGTCTTTGTGTCTTACTGAGGCCTTTCTATATTTTTACAGGGCGCAGGAACTGATGAAGCTTGTCTGATTGAGATTCTTTCATCACGCTCCAATGCAGAGATTCGTGAAATCACCAGAATCTACAAATCTGGTGAGTTCTGATCTTGAGGTTTATATTTTGTATTAAAATGATTTAACTCAAATTTGATTGTAGGTTGTGCAGCTACTCTTTTATTTTACCTTTTTATTTTTCTGCTTAGAAAAATGGATTGAGAAAAAGAAGTGTCGAAACAAAATGCAAATATTATGCAAATGAATGTATTGTCCCAACAAAAACAAAAAGCCACACCTTTCTTCCAGATTACGGGAAGAGCCTAGAGGACGCCATCAGCGGCGACACCTCCGGTCACTTCCGCAGACTCCTCATCTCTCTCAGTCAGGTAGCTGCTGCACATTTTTACACCTGATTCATAATCAGCTCTGTCAAAACAGATTTCAGCTCCTGCGAGCTATTAAGTTTTGACTCTGCCATTGTACTTCGCTCATGAATATATTAATGAACACAACACATCTTACTATATCCAGGGAAATCGTGACGAAAGGGAGACTGTCGACGTCTCCCTAGCCAAACAGGATGCTCAGGTACCAGTTTAAAGTTGGTTTGCTGTTGTAACATACTTGAAAAGTAATTTGCAGGTCTGATCATGTTCCTTGTTTAATTTGTGTGTGTCTGCGTGGGCGACAGAAACTGTATGCTGCTGGGGAAAATAAAGTTGGAACTGATGAGTCTCAGTTTAATGCCATCCTGTGTGCTCGCAGCAAGCCTCACCTTCGAGCAGGTGTGTAATTGCGACATCCACTAGATCATTTCCCTTCCTCTATTGAAGTTCACCACATGACTTCTGTTGTTCCAGTGTCATAACCACACATGTTGACCTTTTAATACATATTTCAGACATTTGTTGTCAAATATTATGACTGTAACTCTCTTGCCTGTGATTCTTGTCTTTATTAGTCTTCCAGGAGTACCAGCAGATGTGTGGGAGAGACATTGAGAAGAGCATCTGCAGGGAAATGTCTGGCAATGTGGAGTCTGGCATGGTGGCCGTGGGTACGTTCTTTGGGTCTCTTTTCCAACCAAACGAAAGTGGCTTTCCAAAACCATGTTGAAGCGTTAAGTATATATTGAAGCCATTCGTCAAGATGTTTGTTTGGACTGGTTTTCCTGGAAGGACTACAAATATCCTGCTGATGCAAACCGGCTGCCGTTTGACCTACATACCTTTTTAATACTTTGATTGATAAAAAGCACAGCTGCATCAGTTATTCAAGTTTTATGAAATTGTATAAAATCCAATTTAAAACCACAGAGTCCCAGCCATTTTAGATTATTATGTTTTGTGCACATATGCAATTTAGAAGAACAGATGATTTGGTTGCTGTTGTGCAACGCATTGAAGTTATTTCAAATGGGCCTCACCAAGAAGAATTTGGCACCCGATCACAGGAAACCAGTCTGGAATATCTTCAAATATATTTGGGCTCCTTTCAATTGTTACGTCTTCAATGTCGTGAAGATTGGATGAAAATTGTAGTTGGAGTGGTACAAAACAGTTCTGCAGAAATTATAAAAATGGTGGAAATTATTGAAGAAGTTTTAGCGATAATGCTGCTAACTAAGAAGCTTACAAACTAAAAAAAAATAGGGCTAAGAGGAAAACCTTTTGGCAGACGCAACAACATAAACACCCGTCTTTCTCTGGTGTAGTTATTAATACTGCACTGAGTTTGAATGTAAAGCTTCGGTGTCTAATGTTGTCCACCTCAAGCAATCAGCTTTTGACTCTTCTTGTCTTTTCATTTACCTCTTCACATCGTCTGTTGTATCTTGTCCCCTTATTGAAACAAAAGGGTAACAATCGTGTGGTTTTGCAGATTCATATAAGACTCATCTGTTTACATCTGCTCCTTTTTTCCTAGTGAAATGCATCAAGAACACTCCTGTCTACTTTGCAGAAAGGCTCCACAATGCCATGCAGGTACATCATCACATTGTATTCTAATTGTCACAAACCAACTGTTCCCTGCACTGACATTGTTGCGGGGAGTCTGAGGAGAAATTGTCACTGCTGCGGTCACTGAAGTGTCACGTTGTGATGTGTCGACAGGGAGCAGGGACCAAGGACACAACACTCATCCGCATCATGGTGACCCGCTCTGAGGTGGATATGTTGGACATCAGACAGGCGTATGTGAAGACTTACGGAAAATCACTTTACAGCCACATCTCAGTAAGTCACACAAACCATGTCACGCTGACAATCGCAGGTTTTCCTTTTCATGTACATATTTTTAAAACCATGTTGATTTTATCTTCGATTTTCAGGGTGATACCTCCGGGGATTACAAGAAGTTGCTGCTGAAGCTGTGTGGAGGTAACGACTAAAAGGAAAGGAAGAGAACCCTACGTAAGGACAAAATATATGACTGAAACAATGTTATAGGACCATATATCACCTCTGATGCATGCAGTTTAAGTTAGTTTTTCTATGGCAACAATCAGTCATTGTTTCTTTAGTATTCTCTTCAGTATGATTAAAACATGATCGAATTTTATTATTTGTTTGCTACTGTATTGTAGTCAGTGATTGCCAAATAGTAAATATATATTCATATGAAGAATTTTTTTTTTTTTTGATGCAATAGATAGCTTTAAAATCTCGTACTTGATTAAGATGTCAACTATATAATATAACTATACTAATAACTACATTATAGAATAGTATTTAAAATGTTAAAGGCTAAACCGTAATTATCATTGAAGAAACCCTTATTTGGAAGAACAATAGAGTTTCAGAAAAATTAAAGATGCAGAACAAGGCGAGAGTCTTGCTTATTTAATATTCAAAGTACGTATACAAGGATATATTTAGCAAATGACTTTATACATGCATTATTTCCGTGTTACTCTGGTAAAGTTTACCTCACCGCCAAGCATTTCAACTGTGTGCAAGTTACTATACACAACGTTACGTGACACTGTTGTGCAAGTTTTAGCAAATTATGTTTGACTTCATCTCACACAGAATAGATGTGATCACTTGATGCTTGTTAAACTGGCCACAATTAAATTCCAGGTCATTTTTGATTGTAAGAAATAATCTGCAGAAAGGCATCTCTTCTAAGTGTCAATGTTAACTAACCAGAATTTAACTCCTGCTTGCAAGTCTATGCAATTTAGCTTTTTGCCTTATATCAGCTTTACAAAACTCTTCTGTTGTTCTTGAAATGTAAACCTTTCCAATCATTGTTCGCCAATTACAGCCAATGTTTTCTTCCTGAATGCTGCAAAAGCCAAAGCCAGATAATGTTGTGCCTTTTTGTCAGGGCTGCCATGTAAAATGTTTAGAGCTAATGGATGTTTGTTTCATACATAATCATCATTGCACAATTGCAAAACCTGTAATCCACACATTGTTAATTTCTCAATATTGTGTTTACTTTTTTTCCTGAGTGTCTTTTACCAGTTTGTATGTTTTACTGCCAGTAGAGGGCTCTTCATTCACGTGACGTGTCATTTCTAATGTCTGCTACCTGAAGGTTTAGCTTTGATCTGAATATCTATTGCGCTAAGTCTACTTTGCAACCATCCTTGTAACATAATAATGGTTGAATTTCAATGGATGCCTTTTTAGTTTTCTAACATTTTGCCATGTGATAGTTCCAGTCTCTCAAACAACCACTTCTAATTTCATTAAAAAAAACATTTTGGCATATCTGGATTGCCTTTGTGAAATGGGATCATGTGTTTTGCATGAAACATTGACTCTGGGTTTTCTGCTCTGAGCCAGTGAGCAATTTGCATTTCAAAGGCAGCCTCATTTCCACCACCTTGGTAGGTATAACAACAACTGAGACGGTGACTCTCCCTCCATCCCTGGAGCATCCCGAGCTGCACGCTTTGCTAAAAGGTGCCAGTTATGTGGCTTAAATAAGTGAAGTCTCTATGCTTTGCTGTATAATCTGAGAGGAGGGAAACCATGTCCAGGTTTGCTATGTAGATCAAGTGATATGGCAGAGAGCGCTTTTCTCAAGGCTATAAATAGTGTCCACATTGGAGACACGGATGTCCTAAAGTCTTCTTTCTGTTGTGCTCACTGGCCTTTAAGTGCAGCCTCAGAGGGGCTGTGATGGGGAGACAAATGACTTCACCAACCGCACTTCTTCTACACCTTTCTCACTTCACTACTTTTCATACACGCTCAAAATGAAAAGCCCCCACCAGCCGGGGGACAAAGAGGGATGAATATTTCATGTTGGTATTTGTGTATTTTCTCTCAAGCCGAGACTGTTTGCCGTGATACCTCCTTAAATATATAGGTCAAAAGGAAATCAGTGGGGCCTCCTGTTTGGTTTGCTTTTACTTTCAGAGACAAAACAACACTTTCCTGATTTCCAGAAGAAGAAAAAAGTGCTTTAATTATTTACATGTGGACTTGCTGCACTCTATCTGGGGCTTGATCACACTTAGTGCATCCCTTGCATGTGTGTGTATCTGTCTTATTGGAGATGTCAGACGTGTGCCTATGGGAATCGTGCCAATCGACAGCATCTGTCTACGTCATTGGTTTCTGTGGTACATGGGAGCTGCAAAGGTCAGCCTTTAAATTAGCCCTCACACTTCCTAGCGTACCCCTAACAAACACAAAGATGAAAATAAAAGATACTTAAATGAAGCATTTCGACAACTGATTTAACCATATTTCAAAAAAATAATTAATTTAGTAAATCTATTGAGATCAGTCCATGTTTTACCTTTATTCACATCCCCATCACTGGCCTCTAATGTTAATACTGTCTCATAGACAATCAGTAAAAGTAAGCATTGACCAAATTGTTTATTTGTTGTGGATTTTCTGCAGCCGTCCAATGAGGAATGTGTGGTTAGGAGACATTTGGTTGCCAGGGACGTAATCCCGCTTTAAACTTCATGAGTGCATATAAACAAATTACAAACCCGGGGATTAGATGAACAACACATAATGAGATGCAGCAGCAGATATCACTATCCAGCCTACAGAGTTGCAGCCTGCACGGCCTGAGCTTCATCCTCTGATATTTGACAAAATGGGAGAATAAAAACCTGTCCAACCTGTTCCTTTTATTTGTGTTTTCAGTCTGCAGACGTCCGGCTGAGGAAGAGCAGCAGCACACTATCTGTCAGGAGTAACACATTACTCTATAAATGTCTTAATGTTTTCACTGCATGTGTTTGAGGCGTTATGGGTGTAGTGTGATGGTTTTATGAATTTACATAATTCCTAACCATTCCAACTAGTTTCCTTGGTTAGCGGCAAATGGATTTCCCCTGCAGGAAAACAGAAATTAGTTGAGTTGTTACATAACCACTTGCATTGTTAAAGCTGTGCTAAACTTCAGTGGGGAAATGTTTAGGCACAGTGTGTACGGCATTAAGCTTTAAAGCCAAGCCCTGTGCGCACTAGCTAGCTCCAGATGAGAGTCACAATCCTCATAAAGGCAATACACAGAAGCCCCTTAATACTACAGAGCGCTGTCAGCCGTTATGGTAAACGATCCAA
Source organism: Anarrhichthys ocellatus (assembly GCF_004355925.1). Classification (NCBI taxonomy): domain Eukaryota; kingdom Metazoa; phylum Chordata; class Actinopteri; order Perciformes; family Anarhichadidae; genus Anarrhichthys; species Anarrhichthys ocellatus. The sequence goes on from NW_022280034.1 coordinate 6,735,132, forward strand.
AAGATTTGCATATTTAGCTACTCTTCAATTCAGCTGTCTGTAACAAGACTACAGATAAGCACACATATATAATATTATGTGTGATTCCATTGTCTGCATTTACATAGTTGGTTTCTAAAGCATATCAGTCTTATGTGACGTCAGCCTCCTTAGAGATCGGATAGATTATGTGGAGCAGAAGAAAGCTCACAGAGCTGGGGAGATGTGTCAAGGGACAATCCAGATGAGGAACACTATACAATCTAGAGGTGTATAGGCCTAATCTGCTCTGAGAAGAGATCAAATCATGAACTAAAAGCTCCCGGATTTGTCCTATAGTTAAATAATACCTAGCCTGCTCAGTGAACAGATGAGGCTTTGGGAAGCAAAGGCCAAATCAATAAATGCATGATTTGTTATGCTGTAATATTCATACAACTGTATTACTGTAAACACTGTTTGCTACATCTTCCACGCTCATGAGCAGTGGTTCTAAATTTTTTTTTCATGGTGCAGACATGAATTGTGATCAGTTTAATCACAATATTCGGAAAGTAAGTGGAGCGAAGTATTCAGATATTTTACTTCACTAAAAGTAGCAATACTGCAGTGTAGAAAGTGTAGAAGTAAAATCCTGCATTCAAAACTTTATTTAAGTGATAGTTCCAAAGTATTTCTATTACAATATACATTACCAAAAGTAAAAGTAAAAGTACAGAATGGCCCATTTCAAAAACATAAATATTATAGGATTATAATTAGTAATGCCAAATGTGTGCATCACTTTGATGTTGCAGCTGGTAAATACTGGGCTAATTGTAACTATATTATATACTGCTGGGTAGCTTAAAAGGCACAGTTCACCCCAAATCTAAAATACACATATTTTCCTCTTACCTGCAGTGCTCTTTATCAGTCTAAAACTGCTTTGTTGTGAGTTACCTATAGCTTTGGGGATATCGGTTCTCAAATACAGGACGAGATGGCCCCAAGAAATGACATTTGAAAAACACAACAGCTATGTCTCCTTCCAGAAATCATCACCCAGTTACTTAAAATAATCCACAGACCTTTTTGTGTGCAGTTCTGCTCACAACAAGATCTATAACAATATAATCATAATATATTAGTTGATTTATACTTTGCATTGATAAGCTCACTCAACTAAAGCTGTCAGATAAATGCAGTGGAGTAAAAAGTACAATATTTCCTCTGAACTGTGGTGGAGTAGATACACTTAAGTACAAATACCTCAAATGTGTACTTAAGTAGCAACACAGTAGCCTATTTGAGCAAATGTACCTAGTTCCACCCTGCACTGAGGAAGTATATCTTACAATAGTTTTCTTAATGGGAATTAAAGCGGCGCGAGCCCAGGTGCGTCTACAAACAAAGCCCCGCCTACGTTTACCTTAAATGTCCATTGCACGGAAATATGATTGGCACAGAGCTACAGCTGCTTGAACGGTGAGACATGGCGGAGTTAGTAGGTTGACACAGGGAGAGAGAGGGAGGCTCTTGAAGAGTTTTTATTTTTTTTTACACTTTTCAACAGAACTTGATTTCAGGACGACAATGTCTTCGCAACGTGTGCGGAGCGGAACTTAAAAAAAGGCAGAGGCGTCCTTTTTTTGGTCGGGAAGGACGGAGCTTCGGTTGGGAAAATGTGTTGTCATCTTCGCGCAGTCAACAGCCTTGGGCAACAAATATGGCTACTTCTTGTGTATCCTTCAATTCGGGTTGAAAACCGTCCCGACTGGGTCGAGTGGGATAGTTTCGGCGAGTTACGACAGTAGTGCGAAGTGAAGTTTGACTACCAGCAACGTAAAGCCGCTGGGGTTTGTCCCGAAGCTGATTTTTGGTTGAACCCGAAGCGGAGCGATACAGAGATGGAGCCCAAGCATAAAGAGTTGTTGGAGAAATGTTACCAGAACTTGGTGGAGTCGATAACAGACGCGGACCGAGTTGTGGATGTTTTGGCTCACTGCAGGACCCTCAGCCAGTCTGAACGCTACGAGCTGGGACACAACTGCTCCACCAACTCGGAAAAAGTGGACCTTCTCCTGAAGATACTCATAAGCAAGGACAGAGACCATTTCGCAGAGTTTTGCACGGCCCTGGAGAAGACGCACCCTCACCTGCACGCTGTGCTGCTGAATGGCACCGGACCAGTGGATCACACGACTGGTAAGAAGCAGAATATCTTGACGCAGTGCATTGTCGTGCTTAACGAAAGGGCATTTAACAAAAAAAAAGTAGATTAGTAAGGAAGCATGTGTAGCTTTTATGTGTGGTGTGTTTAGATGACTTGTGTCCTTTTTTTTATTTTTATTTTGGGAATGGTCCAGCCTGGTTTCGATCCTGCTCTGGCCATGATCTAACTGCCATTAGGGGTATTGACCATATGACAACTTGATGAAGGGCATGGCTTTTCCTTTGGGCAATAAAGAGAGAGAGAGAGGGGGCTTCACTATCATGTGACCTGATGCTTATTTACACTCTCACTACTGTGCTTGTTTCCTTTGCCATGTCACTAAAAGCATAGCCTGCCAGCCCTTTGTGAAAGTATTTAATGGACCTAAAAAGACTCAAACAATCAATGTAGTGACAGCAGAACTGCCTCAAGTTGTGTGTGTGAGAATCAATAACCCACTGTGAAAGTCAAATGAATGAGTGAAGAATTAAATATGTGTTGATGCACACAATAACTTACTGTAGAGTGAGAACACAAAGTGTAGATTTTTTTTCGTCCAAAACTAACAACTAACTGCAACTAACAATACATTTTATTATCTATGTATTACTTATTTTATTATTTTAATGATGTCTGGTCTATAAAATGCCAGAAGATATACTAGTATTAAAAACTCATCACAAGTCCCAGAGTTGATGTGCTCAAATTGCTTGTCGGGCTGCAACTAACAATAATTTTCATTAGCAATTTAGTCTGCTGATTAATTTCATGATTTAATCGTTTGCTTTATATGTGAGGAATACTGAAAAAAATGTATTTACAATATTTTTTTAATGCATGCACAATTGCACACAGGTATAGTTCTTATTCAGCACATCTGCTGCACATTTTGCATTTCAAAAGCAAGATTTGCATTGCTAGTTAGTTTATTCACACATTGCGTTTGTACTCGGCGAGTTATTAATTATGCATTTATTCTGTTATTATTTATGAGAGCACTGTAGCTGCAGAGTGAGTCTATTTTTCTAAGCTTTTACGTTTTTGCGCTGCATTTCACGCCCGTGCACCGAGTCTGAAGTACTGATAGGCTTTCTGCTGCTGTAGAGGGTTGCGTACATGAACATGATTTGGGCTGCTCTGCGTAGTCTGCAGCTCCCTGTTGGTAGTCACACAGGACACAAATGGGCTGAGCTGCTTTTTGCTACTGGGCAGACAGGTTCCTCCACTGCACAGCCAAAAAACAGTAGCTAGTTACAGCCTATGTGTTCACAGCTGGCTGATCTAGCTGCTCCCCAGTTACCTAGAGTCCCAGAGGGTGAGAGAGCTAGATCATCTTTTGAAATCAAAACAATGTTAATGAGTGAGAGCTTCGTTAGGTAGCCCCAGCAGGCACTCTAAAATACACTAACAACAGAGAGGCTGAATGTAGCCCAATGACATGAGCTGTAAGATTTCCACTGTGATGTGAATATTGTTTGTTTTCAATAAACCGATGTCTTGTAGTTTTATACAACTATAGCTTCAGGGCTGGAAACCTTTTTGTTTACAGATTGTTCTCACCTTTTCTGGAGGAACAATAACATGACGGCATCAAATCATAAGGGTGTGTATCACGGCTGACGTCTTCACTTCGCTGCAAAATAAGACTGGCTGTGAAAGAGTACGAGAGTTCAAATCTCTTTATACAAGAGTCTGCAGCCACGCTAGCGACTCTGGGGTTGTAATTTTCATGTTATGGAAATCCAAACTGTGAAAAACCAAAGTTTGACTTGATAATGGAGCTGGTTGAAAGTCAGGAAGTTCACAGAGATAATTAATGTCTGCACCAGATTCCACTTTCGTTGCTGTTGAGACATTTCACTCTGAACCACAACGATCAATTATCTCTGCACCAAACTTCATCGCAATGCAATAGTTGTTCAGCGAGAGTCTAATTTTACACACTAAGGTCTGTTTACAGGTCTTGTGGCGCACTACTGCATATGTGAAAACTGTTGTATCATGTCTCCTGTGGCTCCAGAGGGAGTTGCATGAAATCTGACAAACTGCCCCACAGACATTTCTTTAAAACATTACAGTAGGAAAAGCACAGGTGTGAATGATAGCTGAGTTATGTGCAATGTAAATAATTAATTTGCATGTGAACATCGGGTTAATATAACTTCAGAAATGTAACACTAGAGGCTTGTTTATCTTTCCTTGAATCACCCCCGACATGAATTCACATATTTTATGACTTCCTGAAAATAGATGCCAGAAGGACACTTGTTGTTGGATTAATACAGAAGGAAGCGTGACCTCGTGGACTAGCACAATTTTAACAAGGAAGAAAACTTCCTGTAGAGCTGTTAGGCACAGATGTAATTTTTAGATAATATCAGCTCTCTGTGCTCCTGTTTTCCGCTTTGAGATGACTGTTTTAACATAGGTCAGAATATGCACAGAGTTTGCTGTGACTTTAAGACAAGAGATCAACTTAGATGAGATACTTGGGTGGTGAGGGTCGGACCGCAGCGAGGTCCCTGAGTCACATGACTTCCACACGGGCAGAAGAAGTGAGTGAGCTATGACACAGTGAACCTTGCCCATTGAGACACTGTCTGCTCCAACAGAGTCATGGGAAATTTAAGCTAGAGGGAGAACAAAGGGAGCTTGATCCATGGGATGCCACGGATCCTGAGGCACATCAGTTCTTTTTTTTTTTTTTTTTTTTTTTTTTTCTTTCAATCCTTTGCTGGGAAAAAGAGGGGTGAGCCATGTTAGCCGGGCTCCTTCCAGTCTTAATCAAACTCCAAGTCTCCTTTAGCTAGTGGGAACTCATCCTGCCAGGGATTGATTTAGAGTACTGCGACGTGGGTAAATAGAGTCGTTTGTCATGCTCCCGCTCCCAGTCGAGCGCTAGACTCTACATCAGGGGTGGAAGTTGCTGATTTAACTAAACTGTAAGCTGCTCCTCCCACAGCCAACTCAGATCTCAGTAAATGTCCACTGCTGGCTGTTTGATCACATGTGCAGTCTATTAAATCTTTTTTTCTGACGCACTTAAAAGGTGGAGAATGTGTGGAGGTGCTTACTAGATCCACATTTGATGAAAGGAGCACAAAAGGAACAGTTGGGAGTCAACAAAACATTAATATACTACAATGTTGATGATCTATTCATTGTTTAAGTTGATCAAACATTTTGGTTTCATCCGCTAAAATTTGAGGATTTACTGTTTTCTTCACTTTTTGGTTCTGGAAAATTGTGATGGGTTATTTATACTGTTTTCTGACATTTTATAGTTTAAATTATGTGTAAAATTTCAAACTCTAGCACAATCAATGCTGGATTTGTTTTGCAGCCGATACCAATATTTGAGACTTCCAATAACATTACATCATCAATGGGCTTTTTAAAATTTGTTTTATACATGAACACTTAACATACATGTTATGATAGATTATTTGTAGTGACTTTAATTTAATAATCGCAAAAAATAATCTGAGTGACATTTTTTATTTATTTTTTGCTTGTCTTTTCAGGAATTACTTTTTCTTTTCTTCAAATAACATGATCTTCTCCATAATACTTACTGACAGAGTTGTACTGAGGCTTCCTTTCTGTACAGTGAATTATGAATCACTGTCGGCTATGAAAGAAGGGGCTTTCACAGGGGGGACGTTGTGATGTTGTCAGATGAGATAAAAGGAGAAGCTCTGAGGCTGCAGCCTCTTTGGGGCCCTGGCTAGTCGGTATTCAAGCTCTCTGCCCAACTGATAATTAGCCACACTCTGCTGTCAGCCCACAGCGCCGTCATCCGAAGTTGGGGAAAGTCCCACCTTATTATGCCTCCAGCCGGCCTTTTTTTTTTTTTTTTTTTTTTTTCTTCAGTAAAGGCCCCCCGAATGTAACCCAAGCTCCACAGCCTCCTCGCTGTACCACACAATGCTGGAGATAATCATCTGACTATAATGCAGACACGGTCAAGTACACTCGCAACTGACTTTAATGTTTTGTTTTGCCTTGCAGGCTCCACTTACAGCATCTTGTCCACCATGCCGTCTGACTCGGAAAGCAGCAGCTCTCTCAGCAGCTTAGGTGAGTGTGGTGCTCATGGTGGTTCAGGGGTAGAAATGCCAGAAAGAAAAACATCATCTTCCTGCGGGGGAGAAAAAAAATAAGGATGTTTTATGGTTTGTGAGAGAGTTTTTGTCAAAGAGTAGTCGGTCATTGCTGCCTGTTTAGACGCTGAGCACATACAAGTGATTACACAGATGTGAGAAGGATTTAGAAAACCTCTATATACACACACACACACAGAGACTTGTTATATTTAGTCATTCTCTGAGGGAGAGAGGATTTGACTGGTCAATGCCACCGAAAGGGAAACAGAGCTTTGATTTGTATCAGTGGAGGGATTTCTGTGAAATGTATTTATAAGTCCTGAGGTTAATGAGTACAACAATGAGGGAGAATTTTGGCTGCAATGATTAAAAATAATAAAGTAAGATAAGGTGTGTGGGTGGGTGGGGTTTTGGTCCAGTAGCTGCAACAAAGAGCTATTGCTTGTGATTAGTTAATATTTACACAAAGTACGTTCAGTCCGAGGATCTCGAGTCTTGCCAGTAAACTAGTCTTTTTCATTTTGTTTTTCGAGCCTGCACGTTTTCAGTAAAAACTCAAAAGAGAAAGAACATGGACTATAGTTTTGTGAAAGCAGTTTGTGTGACGCCAGTTGTGTGTACACTTTAATCTATTCGCTTGATTGCGCGTTGAAGAGAAACATATGGAGCTGCACAAAAGCCCCCATCGTTTGAGCTTTACAAATGCCACATGCCACGAGTGACATGCTGACTCACGCAGGTACGCCCGGTCAAGCCTCCTCCCCTCCGCCCGCCCACATGGACAGCCACCAGGTCAACGAGAAGATGGAGACGGTTCTGTTCCAGCTGAGACACGTGACCCGTGAGAGGGACGAACTGCGCAAACGTCTGGCTCTCTCGTCACCCGGAACCACCTTCGATGACTGCAGGTACTGTTCTGATCTCATGCACCTCACTGCCTGTTTTCCAAAACAAACATTGACAGAAAAGCGCAGTGATCCTTAGTATACCTGCACTCTGTGAATAGAGGCATTTTGCCTAGTTCAGCTTTTTGAAAGCAACAAAGAGACAAGTGAAGTAAGATCTTATGTAACGCAAAGTTGTTTTAAGATGTGCTCAACTCTTTAAAACAAGAGGGTAGCATAGAATTTTAATGATGCCTCTATTCCCTTGTGTTCCCATGAGCACAAAGTTTGTATGATGCTTCTCTCATCCTTTCATGTGGCGTCTTAAAAATCGTGATGCATTCAAATCGAGTTTTGTCTCCCTTCTTTCCCTCTCCGTGAAATAGACCAAACTCAAAAGCGGGTCATGACTACGAGCGTCTGAAGCTGCAGTGCATGAAAGCGATGGCAGACCTGCAATCCCTGCAGAACCAGCACAGCACCACCCTGAAGAGGTGCGAGGAGGCTGTGAAGAAAGTAGACTTCTACCAGTAAGTGGAAAGCCCTACTACAGGGCCTTTCTGTTAATTTTTCAACAGCCGGAGCATTTGTGCTCTATGCATTCACGCTCAGCCTGCAGGGTTTTAGCTGGTATTCAGTTCTCCCTCTGACATATTCGCAACAGATTGCGTTGAACAGATTTTACTTCTGCGAGAGTAATCGGGATGAAGCCTTTATGAGTTGAGCCATGAAAAAAATCCTCACAGCCCCTCATCAATTTCATTTAATCTTTGTGATTGTTTAAAAAAACAAAGAAAAGACAGTTTTTATTGTCTTCTCAGCAGCTTAAATCCTGAGTCGTCATTTCAAACCAAAGGTAGAGAGCAGAGACTGAATTACTTCCCCGTAGGCAATACCCCCTTCTTGAAAAGTTCGTGCCAAAGCATTCTCTGTAATCATCATCATCTGAACCCTGTGTGGCATGGCACGGCATCCGTGCCATGAGGATAATGCTACCAGCACAGCATTTGTTGACCTGTGAAATAAGCCGTGCCGAGTCGATGTGAAAGGGAGGCTGGTCCACTTGTGTGATTTAATGATGCCATACTGTCTCCAAAGTGTAGGGAGCCAACATCTGGCCCCTAAATGCAAACCAGCAGAGGACAGATTATTGCCATTTTAAGCCGCTCCTTCTGGGCCCTGTTTGCACATCAGAGAAAGTCTGTATTCATTACTGTCCTTTCCGCCTCTGCACTTATCCATTCACACTAAACACATTGTACTAATATCAATAAGTCCCTTCACACATACTGTAGGCTAGCATTGGCACTCAGTAATTCTGGAGGATACGATGTCTGTACTGTTACCAGTTAAACGGTGTCTGCACTGTTTATACTAGCATACAACTAATTGGCATGTCTCTATAAGTTGCCTGAAATCGTTTGATATTACGGTAACAGTCAATATTGACCATGGAACTATTTTACCTAAATACCTAAGTGAGGTCCTAAATAATGCATAACAACCAGGGTGCATCAGGGAGTAGCTTTAGACTACAAACGGCTCCCTAGAAACCCAGAGTGTCTATGGTTGTAGCCAGTGTTTTTCATTTATCATCAGATTTTCAATTAAGGTGGGAAATAAAGCAGGTAATGAGCAGCAGTCATCAAAAGACACGTAACTTCAAGTCAATATCTTGGCATGAATGTGAGCAGAACAAGGGAAAGGGAGTGTTGCTAAAATGATTAGTTAATTGAAAGGAAATAACCATAATGACAAGCAATTTGTATAATTATTTAATCATTTGAGTAGGTTATCAAAATTAAAATGCCACCATTCCAGTTCCAGCTCTTCTAAAGTGCTGTTTTTACATCACCTTGGATGTGCTGGGCATTTTTCTATTTACTTTTTTTTTTTTTTTTTTTTTTTTTTTTTTGAGACATTCTGTAGAGCAAACAATGCATCTAAAAAAAATCCTATTATATGCAAAATAACCATTAGTTGAGTATTTGTTGGTCTGTGTCTCATAAGGCATAAATCCTATTATTTTATTTTTTTTGGTGCTGTAATGCTGATTTTTAAAACACGGCTCGCAGTGCCCACGGCCTGATGCTACTAGCTGTGGTCTCTCCTCAGTACGCTGCACAGCCGTCTGGTGAGCGAGCAGGCCCAGCTGAAAGAGGAGCTGGAGGCGGTGAGACAGGACAACATCCAGCTGGTCAGGGAGCACAACCACGTGAAGCAGGCCTGCGAGGAGCTGAGGAGGCTGCATGACGACGACCAGAGAGAGGTGGCTGAAATGAGGCTGCTGCACCAGCAGGTACATATGATGTGCATACACTCATTTCAATCCCTGACTGCCCTTGAGATTCAATCATTTGGATCTTGACATTTGAGACAGAAATCAATGAGTTTCTCTCCCGCTGACCAAGACGACGTCATTCAGAGAAACGGGGTCAGACATACTCGTACTCCATCGATCAAAACATTCTTTCAAATCAGACAAATGACTTAACGTGCATCTTTTACTGTTTCACCGTCGGACATATTGTCTGACTGCAGTCAGAAGGCCAGATCATTAAATATAACCATCGGGGGGGGAGTGTCTTGCATGGCTCTTTGATAGCACGGATACATGCCTCCTTAACCTCAGAGCTCATGTCATCATTAGGTAAACTAATGTTCAGCGTCAAGTATCTCGGTGATGTCAGTCCAAAGTCAACCTTTTATTGTGTAATGTTTAGATGCCAGTCACGTAAAAGCTATCTGGACGTGTATGTGTAGGACTTAGATTAGAGGTAGGCCTGGTCTGGACCAAATGATGCAGTGTTGCTTTTAAGTTTGAGAGCAAAACAAGGGATGTAAACATGATATCATATTGACCTACAGGCTTCTCAGTCATTGAGCAGTCTTCTGATGAATCAGGCAAAGTCCTGCAGTCTAGTGCTGATATGCTTGTGTGTGTATACATGGTTACCGAATTATCCCGCCTAGTTATATAGATTGCTTCCTGTCGCCTAGACAGTGTAGCGTTAACAAAGGTCCCCGACTGAACTTTGGACATTGTAGTTATGTTAACCACTATACCACCAGAACGGCCCGTAATGGCTTCCTTGACTGTTGCTGTGATCAGCACGTGGATTGAATAAATGCACACATAATAGTTAGCTTATGAATTTACGCTACTATCAAATATCTTCTCTCCTTGGTCTTAGTGCAGTTGTTTGGTAGCTAGCTTTCAGAACAGACTAAACAAACAGAACCAAACAGGCAAATGTCCCATTGTACCCCTCTAATTCAGTACGAATGAATGATGTCATTTCCAGGTGATGAGAGAGGGGTCATCTGATGTACTCGGCAAGCTTTATGACACAACTGTTGACAAGTTGGAGTCCGTGAAGAGCGACTACGAGGCTCTGAGGAAGCGCTACAACGACATGACAGCCGGTCACAACGCAGACCTCAGTCGTCTGGACCAGGCTGAGGAGGAGAACCACCAGCTGCAGAAACAGCTGGATATGCTGCTGAAGCAGAGAGATGCTGCCATCCACTATCAGCAGCAGTACTCCTCGTCTATAAGAAGGTAAAGCCGGAAATATCAGACACACACAACCAGCAGCTCTTGGAGCTGCGCGCGCACACACACTAAGCAGCTGTAAAAAGTCTAATGATTAACAGCGGTTGCAGCAAACTTTGCTTTAAACTCAGTATTTGAGCCAAGGTCAGATCTGCACAGTGCTTAAAACATTCTTAATCCAAGGCAGATGAAGCTTTGCCGTTGGGCAGATGCTTTCCCATTTTAACTTTTCATTTATGATGAGATTGCAAGCTTGATCACTTGCTGTTTTGTGCCTGTCTTTGTTTCTAGTAGTTTCGTTTTAACTTGTGTTTTTTTTAATTTTTTTTAGCACAACTCAGAAAATGTACAAATGCAAAGGGTGACTATTTATACAGAGCAGTAAAACCCATTTTCATTCCCAATGTGGTGCAGGTTTGACAACACACAGCAAGAACTGTCCAAAGCCACAGCCCAGAACAAGGAGCTGCAGCGAGAGATGGACCGGCTGCAGTCGGAGGCGACCCGTCAGAAGACCCAGCAGCTCAAGGCGGTGAAGGACAGCGAGAAATACAGGGAGGAGCGGGACTCTGTGATCAACGAGTACCGCCTGATCATGAGCGAGCGAGATCAGGTGATCAAAGAGGTGGACAGGCTTCAGACTGGGCTGGAGATGGCAGAGGCGAAGCTGAAGAACACTTCCTCAGAGAGACGGGTGGCCAGCGAAGAGCTAGAGGCTCTCCGACAGGTAACGGCCGAATCAAAGGGTCCGTAGATTTAAATTTGTTGTTGAATCATATCTGCGTAACGCATTCATTTCATGATGATTGCTTCAAATTTCCAAGGGTACTTAATGAAGAATGACGTATTGCATGGTCGATTGTTGTTAAGCTGGTCATAGCTGCGGTCATCATTCATTTTGGCAACACCGGAGATTATTTAGGCTAGCCGAATAGCAATCATGTGTCTTCATCGGTATTGAAAGGCTACAGTCCAGTACGAGTCATCAAGCCAATAATGAAAACTCAAAACAAACGCAACAAATTGACCTCTTTAAGAAAAAGAATAAAACCTCTTTTGTCATCCTCAGGTTTTCACCTAATAGGAAATCTGTTAGTAGCACCTCTTTTGTTCAGTAAGATAAGATTTTATTGATCGAGTTCCACAGCTGCACAAGAACCAGGACAAAGAAGTAGGTAAACATAAGTAAGAGGAACAATACAAAGTAGAACTACATTAGAAGAAGAAAAAAACACTTCATGTATCGACGTGACTTCAGAAAGTTTGGAGTTTTTACTCCCTTTTGATCGCTATCGTCCACTTGTGATATGATTTTGTGCTATTTCAAGGAGCTGGCCTCAGCACTGGTGGACAGGGACCGGGCCATCTGTGAAAAGAACGAGCTGCTGGAGAAATACTGCCTCGAAGTGAAGGACAAGGCCGAGGCCCAGGAAGAGCTGAGCCAGGCCTGCAAGGACATGGAGACGGTGCGCGAGGAGAGGGACGTGGCCCGCAAGGAGAGGACGGAGGCCATCGTCCAGAGGGACCAGCTGCTGCGAGAGTATTACCAGGCCAGACAGGTAGCCAGACAGACGGGAGATTTATCATTACAAATGGAGGGATTGATTTATCCCCCTGGCAATAATCCCTTCATCCCATCTAATATAGTCGTCGTAAATGGGTTTTTTTCCCCGCAGCTGGCAGGTTTCCACACACCGATTTTATTGAGAAACTGTGCATCACCCATCACACTTGGTTGCAGTGTGATCAGATTAATTGCAATGAAAGTCCTGAGATTCCTGCATTAGGAAATTACCAACAATTCCAGGAAAAAGGCTCCTCCTCGAAGTGCACAAGAGAGCTGCACTGCATCAGAAATAGATAATTAAGCCAAACCGTACAATAGAGTCTCATGAATTCATTTAGCTGTGGACTTAATTAATGCTCTCACTATACTTGGCAGCCTCCCTGCTGTATAGTTATTTAGAGCAGTGCAAATGTCGGGATGAAAACATCCTCAACTGGAGCAAAAAATATTTGTGCTGGGAAAAAGTATGAAGTTTTACAAACTGTAAAATGATCAAATCTACTTTTAAAATGTGTCTACACAGCTCAATATTAGATGTAAAGCATCCTGCCGCTCACATCCTGTGTACAGTCCTACATCGACTTTCATCAATGTACATGTCCTTCAACTCCTCCAGAAACAAGACTCTGCCACTCTGGACATGGAACGAGCCAGCAAGGAGATCGATATCCTGAGGAAGCAGTACGAGGCCATCTCTCAGGAGCTGAAAGAGGCCGTGCAAGAGGCCGAGGTAGCCAAGTGCCGACGAGACTGGGCTTTTCAGGAGAGGGACAAGATAGTGGCAGAGAGGGAGAGCATACGGTAAGTAACGGGTTCAGAAGATGCTTGTTTGATTTATGAAAATATGTCGCGTTTACGTTGCATATTAGTGAAGATTCTTAGACTCGGACCAAAATAAATTTGTCTACATTTGGTCTGTTGCTGATTTTTGTTGTTGTGTGCGTCTGTCAGCACGCTATGTGACAACCTGAGACGAGAGCGGGACAGAGCCGTGAGTGATCTGGCAGATGCTCTGAGGAATCTGGATGACACAAGGAAGCAGAAGAACGACGCTGCACGGGAACTCAAAGAACTAAAGTGAGTCATTCCTCCTCATTTCATGCACTATGTTTAGCTTTAAGCTTTGCATTTTATTATTCAAGTAACTACTGTTGTCAATTCATGAAGTTTCTACTTGTGTCAGAGTCGGTGCTCCTCTGGTTTTGGGGATCCATCATGATTTCATACCAGATCTTTTGCGCCACCCAGTGGAGGAAGTATGTCACTAAATGACTTCTAAAGGGGACTGTACTTATCATGTTATGTGCCCTGCAGAGAAAAGATGGAGGACCAGTTGGAAAAGGAAGCAAGGTTTCGTCAACTGATAGTTCACAGTTCACATGATTCAGCCATCGACACGGACTCGATGGAGTGGGAGACGGAAGTTGTAGAATTTGAGAAGCACAGAGTAAGAACCACTGTGTATTTACTGAAACACAAGAAGAGACTATGACAAGATTCACTTTTGCAAACTGTATTATGTGTTGTCATATTCAGGATATGGATTTGAAAGCGCTGGGGTTTGATATCGCTGAAGGGGTAAATGATCCTTATTTACCAGGAGATTGTGGCATATTTGTCAGTAAGGTGGATAAAGGAAGTATTGCTGAAGGAAGATTAAGGTAAATGTCTCACTGCTTTCCCGCTTCAGTAATTGCAGCAAATTATAGTTTTGGTTACGAAAAATGCAATGTTTATTTAGATAACATATTGTCTAAAGTAAGGAAATTGTTTTTATGTCCTTACTTTGTTTTGGTGACTTTCACTGACTATCACTGTGGTTCCTTCTGTGCAGGGTGAACGATTGGTTGTTGAAAATGAATGATGTGGACCTGACCAATAAGGATAGGAAACAGGTGATCAAAGCGGTGCTGAGCGGCGAGGGAGTGATCAATCTGGTGGTACGCAGAAGGAAGTCACTAGGAGGACGAATCATCACTCCGATCCAGATGAACCTGGCTGGACACACAGGTCCGCTTCAAGCTCCAATCAACAAATAAACTTTACCATTAAAATGCTTCTGTTAACATACAACTAATCACATTAAGTAGTTATTAATGGGGTTTTTTTTTTTTTTAATACTACGAATGTAATGGTGAAAGTGTTTTTTTTTTTTTTTTTTTATGTTTTTTGAAGATGGATAGAACTGTCTCATAGGTTTTATGATTGTTTTCGCTGTCTCTCACCTCTCAGACAGTGGCATCGGTCTGGAAAGTGGAGTGTTTGTTGCCACTTTGACTCCAGGCAGTCCAGCTGCCAGAGACTGTGCTCTTACTGTTGGGGATCGACTGTTGGCTGTGAGTATGCTGTCAAACAACCTGTCAAGAGATGATGCCCATTTGATGCCATGTGGGCAGAGATGTTTGCCTCTTGTGCCCTCTACTGGCCACAGGCATATTCACTAATATACTAATTCTTTAAAGTTGACACAATATATTTATCTTCACAGTATTGGTAGTTGGTATACAGGAAACCTATGTATTTTACTGTTTTGTACCAGGAAAGGATACAAGGAGTTTGTCAATGAATGTCAATCAAACTAGAACATTGAATAGCTGTCAGACTTAGAAAAAGCAAAGTGTATGTTCAAGATGTTATTCTTCTCGTCCATCTAATCCAATAATCAAGCAGATTTCCTAGTATTCTGTCATCTTTGAGAATAGTTGGTGAAAGAAACGGAGTATTTTTACACACATACTTCAGCAAACTTTGTAATTCCCTCAACCATGCTTTGGCTAGTGTAATGATGGATACTATGTTGTATTTGAAGCTGTAACTACTGACATTTTTTTTCTGATCTTGTCCTCTACAGATCAATGGCATT
Source organism: Anarrhichthys ocellatus (assembly GCF_004355925.1). Classification (NCBI taxonomy): domain Eukaryota; kingdom Metazoa; phylum Chordata; class Actinopteri; order Perciformes; family Anarhichadidae; genus Anarrhichthys; species Anarrhichthys ocellatus. Next base: position 6,750,281 of record NW_022280034.1, read on the forward strand.
GCACTTGATAACAAGTCGCTTTCTGAATGCGAGTCTCTGCTGAGAAACTGCCGTGATTCTCTCAGCATCTCCCTCGTGAAGGTGAAGTCTTCAGACCTATGCGCGCGCCCACACACACACACACACACTTGTATGCTTTTAATTTATTGTTATTGAAAAATAAAAGTAAAGTGAAATAAGCGTTACTTTACATCCCTTCCTCTACAGTTCCTACCACAGAGCTATTCTGGCCAATGTTTATTTGAAGGTTTGAGAGACTCAGAAAAGATCTCTCGGCTCCAGCCCTGTGAGATCCACGCCAGGATCTGCAGGAACTCCAAGCACAACTGCTCCACACAGACAGACATTTGCAGCTGTGACTTGGGCAGCAGAGGGGACGAAGCGTGTAAGGGTACAGGTGACTCTTTGGACAGCAGCAGCAACTCTCACTGCCACCACAAGCCTTTTTCCAACAGCTCCCTGCATTCCCGCTCCCTTTCCACCTCCCACAGTCCCTCAGAGCCCCACCCAGACTTCTGCTACAGGAGGCCGGAGCTCCACCATCGCCCCTTCACCTTCACCCCCGTGCTGTCTGACTGCAGCTCTCCCCAAACAGCTTTGGACCGAGTGCAAAGCTCATCAGCGAAGCCCGGTGGAGGCACGTGGCCTAAAGTCCTAACTGAAGCTTCTATTCCTGAGTGTGCCCCGCTCTCAATATACAAAAAGGTCAAACAGAGGAAGTCCATCTTTGAAGTGAACGCTTTCAGGAGGCCCGAAACGTCTCTTTCTCAGTTGCCCAAGCACTCGCCGCCGAGCTCAATATCTGAATCCGCTCAGAACCCTCCCACCCCGCCAGCCAGGAGCGACTCGTTCAGGTTCAAACATCGCCAGCAGAACAGCTCGGCATCCGACTCCACAATTACCACCAGCACTCCACCAACCACCCCGGCTCAGGCTACAAGCCCACAGGACCGTGGAGAGACGGGGGACCAGCTCTATTACATCAACGCTCCTCCAGGAGAGACCAAGAAACCTGCCGAGGAGGAGGGGCCTCGACACAGAGCGGAGGAGCGGCAGAAGAGGAGGTACCGGCCAAAATCGGCACCTGCACTGCGGCGAAATGTTACTCCATTATACATCCCTGCCCCCATGCAGGTAATTAAGATACTGTCCTTATCTGATCTGGCATTCTTGTTAATGTGTGTGTGGATTTCTATATTTTACAGATGAATTGATGAATGTTTGCTTCTTGCAGGTACAGAGTTTCTCCAACGACGAGCACTCCCCAGAGCCGATGGACTTGTTACGCTTCTCACCCATGCGTTCCAATCGGTACAGCATGACCTTTGTACCTCCCAGCTACGGCAGCGTCACGTCACGTAAGTCATTTGAACAACTTTGCCTGTTTTGCTTTTCGTAGGACGGTAATTTAATGTGACCATACCTTTTTTTTTTTTTTTCTTCTCATCACAAGGCTGACATGGTGACGCTTAGTCTGATCTTTATGTCAGATCCTGTTCTATGTGTTCCTCCAGACCCAGCACAGCGAGGTTTAGCCCCGTGTCCCGCAGTGACGGCTGTGATGAGGAACCCAGTGTACACCGCCTGGAGCCACGAGATCCAGACCAACAACTGTCCTCCAGCTCCCAGCTCACACACAAGGTGTTAACATCTGCCTGTTTTTTTTTATTTATTTTTTTTTTTATTTTCCACACTTTGTCACAGCAGACATTTTGACTTGTAATAGAAGATATTGTGACATGCCACAATGTTATTAGTAATGCCTGGGTTTTTCCTACTGTGTTCTTTATTATAAATGAATATCTTTGGGTTTTGGACTGCCGGTTGGAAAAAACAGGACATTTGAGGACACTCCCTTGGGCTCTGGGAACATGTAACAATACTTTTTTTTTTTTTTTTTTTTTTTTTTTGACAATTTGATACTGAAAGTACTTTTTTCACATTCAGCATTGATTTACTAATTCCTCTGGTGTGCTTTTATTTAACCAAACCAGAGTTTCCTCTGCCCCAGATCTCTTAAACAGGCATGTAGTGAATGACATCTTGCTCTGAGTTGAATGATTGACCGAGGGAGGACTTACTGAGGCCTTTTTCTCCACTTTTAGCCCCCAGCATCAAGGTTGCCTCAGCCTGGACCTCGGCCACAAGCGCACTGGAGACTTGACTGAGACGAGCTGCAGCCAACCACCACACAGCACCAACTCCCTGCCCTCCAGTGCCAGACTGGGTACGAATGCAGTCCTAGTTTTAGGCAAATCATTACTTGTATAATACGTCCTGTAAATACACTGTTATATATTTGCATGTTTAATGGTCAGTACACTCAAATTACACTTTTTAAGATTTTTAATCAGTGGAGACTATCCTCACTAAAGAAATGACTCTGAAAAAGGGTAGCAGGATTGCTGTACATCACACAGGAAAGGCTCCCCATATTTTAAGAGTTAAGATGTCATCGAGCAACTAAACTGACTGTGAGCTGTACTGCACTCTGTCTGACTCAGCTCAGGAGAGACAGTGACTGATCGGCCACATCATACATTATCATTGTAGTCGTCCATCAGAGCAGTCTATTGCAGTGACGGGGAAAAAACGCTTGCGACCTTCACTAAGCAATATCCTGAGAGAAACCTTGCAATCTGCATGACTTGATAACCGCATAGACATTTTTTTTTATTTTCTGTTTCAGTGAACCTTTTAATGACTTTCTCTCTGTTTGCGGTGTTTAGCCTCCTGCAGTACTTTACAGTTTAAGGCAGAACGCATTAAGATCCCTCCAACTCGTTTTCCACGCTCCACTGGATCTGACAAAGGTACGACGGAGTTTTGCAGCTACATCGTCTGATAACGAGCATCACAGCAGTACACGTCAAGTCTGCATTCATACCTTTCTCCTCTGCCACTCCAGGCTCCCTCTCGCATTCGGAGTGCAGCAGCCCGACACCTCCAACGTCCCCCGTCAACTTGGAGACATCTTCTTTCACTAGCAGCCAATCGCAGAGCTCCATTTCCACCCAGCCCAGGATATCAGTCAGTCCTGCTCCCGTTGGTGACAGGCGGAAGGATGGGTAGGCCAGCCTCTTGTCAGGGCTGCATTATTCAGCAGAACATTACCTGTTTTCCACCATTTGTCTGTACTTCTGTCTGCCTCATTGTAATGAAGTGCTTGTGAAGCAGTAAACAACGCTGTGAGCCTCCATCCTCGTATCATTAGAACACCGACGCTCCATCTATCATTTTATCCTCATCTCTTTCCTCTCTGCTGCTGTTCATTGCAACCTGAAATGTTTCCCCCCTGCTTTGTGTGATTTCTCTCTTTCTTTCCTCTCTGCATCTCCTTCTTAGATTTGTCTCTTATGTCACTTCTTCTGTCAGACTTCCACTGGCAGTTAAGCCCAAGTTCTTCTCTTTAAGAAGTTTGAGGTTTGTCCTGTGCTGCTAGTAGCACATATAGTGCACTACCTGCAAGGCTGTGAGAGCACGGATATCAAGACCTACACACTGCAGATATATAATATAGCATTAGTTGTGATGTGTATGCCTTTTTAAGTAGTCAATTTTTTCTTTTCCTATTTATTCAGAATGCTGTTGTATGATTGCATGACTTTGGTTTCTGAAATGCACTTGGCATGTCCCACATAGCTACCATTTCTTATTAACTGAATGCTAGCAATGTACCTTAACGAAATCTTCAGAAGCAAAACAGAGTTAAGTTGCATAGAAATTATATTAAGTTCATATCATTCAGAGTTGCATGTTGCATCCTCCCTGCTGTCTTCATCGTTTCCCACAGATGTCGGTTGAAAAATGTAATCCCCTTTTTGTTTTTCTCCCTGAAGGCCCTACTTGGAGGAGCCACGCAATGTGACAGTACAGAAAGGAGCAGAACCACTGGGGATCTCCATTGTGAGTGGAGAGAACGGGGGAGTATTTGTGTCCAAAGTGACAGCAGGCAGCATCGCACACCAAGCTTGTTTAGAGTACGGAGACCAACTCCTCGAGGTACAGCAGCTACCGCACTTCGACTAGATATCTAGCTGTGGTTTACTGTTTTCTTTCTGTGTCTGATGAGTCACCTCTGTTTCCAGTTTAATGGAATCAACCTTCGCAATGCCAACGAGCAGCAGGCGCGGCTGGTGATCGGGCAGCAATGTGACACAGTCACCATTTTGGCTCAGTATAATCCTCACATGTTTCAGCTGGGCAACCACTCTCGTTCGGGGTAAGAAGGCGAGGAGGAAAGAACACCACAACAATCACTTACACAGATTGAGTGCATGCTTTTAAGGTCATCAAATGAACCATTCTGGCAAAAACAAAGCCTGTCAGTGCAGTGGCAGTGAAAGTTGTTCCAGTATAATGTGAGAACATGAATGGAATAGTTATGCTACTCTACAACCATTATTGGCACACTGTTCATAGCAAACACATTATAAGTCACTTCCAAACAGACAACATAATGAAGTGGCAATATAACAAATCGGATGAGATCAAGCGACAAATGCAAACATAACACAACAAGTTTATATTCAAAACAATGCAGTTAACACAATATATGCCACAACGTAACTACAGTCTATTTTGACTTTGACTTAATTTCCAACACTCAATGAATAGCTTTTTATTTATTTGAAGTAATTTTGTGTCGAGGGGTAAAGATTTTGACTCCACTTCTGTTGTCCTTAGTTCTCGTATGGAGTCGCTCAGCAACCAGCCGACGAACCGCGACAGCGGAGCCACCACCCCGGACAACCACTACACCGCAGACACTCTGAGTGAGCAGGACGAGGGCACCATTACGCCGCCGTCCAAACAGACGACTCCGGCCACCAGCCCTCACAGCTCCTTTAGGTAGGACTGGAAACTATTTCGGCTACCGCAGATGCAGCTATTTTCAGATTCGGTATACATTCCACTTGTGATAGTTTTATGCCTCTGCTCCGGAGACCGACGTGGCCACCTGTACATATGTACGTCCGTCCCATTGATGTGAAGCCATATCTCAGGAACACCTTGAATGAATTTCATCAAATTTGGAAATTGGCAAAGTACAATGTCACTGTGAACTCTCAAAACTCATTTTGGGCCATAACTCAAAAATTAATATGCTAGTTATGACAATTTCACACTAATGTTTAATAGCTAAAAATGATTAAGTGATATTTTGAATTGCAAGTTGACTGCTTGGCAGAGGCAAAAAAACAGGAGGCGGTAATCCTAGTTTCCCGTTTGTCTTGTGATGGGTGAAAATTGAATATTGCAGTAGCAAACAAATATAGGCTTTAAAGCTATTTGTAGGCGTTTTGGAGGTGGTATAGTGAAGGGACAGAGGCATTCAAAGCTTGACTATAAGGTTTTTCTTCAGGCTTCCTGGTTCCAGTACACGCCGGGCTGCAGAGCCTCGGCTGGTGAGGCTGAAGAGGATCCAGGTGGAGCTGGGAGTTCAGGTCTGTGGAGGAAACCTTTACGGCATCTTTGTGGAGAGTTTGGATGATGACAGTCCTGCTAAGAGTCCTGATGGCCTGCTGCCTGGAGACTTGATATTGGAGGTATGTGCCAAAAATAATTTTAATCAACCAAGAATGTCATGTGCACAATATAAATTACTTGGACATTAGACCCAATGAGGGACTAACAACCTCTGCATGCCCTGGTCTAGGAGTTCTGGCGTGGCTACCAACGTCGCAGCTCAATACATTTGAAGCCACACAGTATTTAGTCTCGCCGAATGAGCAATCCACCTCGTTGATCATTTGTTTGTTTGAGCTACCACCAAGCCAATCACTCCCTCTTCCTCCTCTCTCTAAAACAATGATCTAAAAGATGAGGAGAAAGGGTACAAGATTTTTAAAAGTATTGTTAGATACGAATGCTGTTGAAAGTGGAAATAAAGAAGCTCAACTTTTCCTAATTCATCAACTTTCTTGGTGGCTTTCCAGTTTGCATCTCCCAATGCAATGTTGGATGTGACGGCACCTGAGTCACTGTTGCTGAACAAAAGCACTCTATGGTTATACAAACAACTGCTCTATTTTAGCAGATTCAGTACAACTCTATAAATGTATTTTTTTCCTGCATTGTTTGGCTTGCTTTTATTGAAAATGATGAGTCACTCTGTGTTGGCAGCCAAGCTCGGTGTCCTTTTGTCAACTATGTAATTGATGTTTTCAAACAGTACAACGGTATCTCCATGAAGAACAAAACTAAAGAAGAGGGTTACCTGGAAATGTTGAAACCAGCTGAAACGATCACATTTAAAGTCCAGAACTGCGTCGACAACCTGTCTGCAATCAAAGAGTCCCCCGGAGACGGATTCTTCATAAGGTACTTCAACAGATCGTGAGAGTATTAGTAACATGATGTTTGACCTTACATAACGACCATAAATAATTTCTCATACCACGTTTTAAAGAGTTGTGCTTTGGGTCGAGACCTAATCTACGAAAGGGCTGAATCTTCAACGCAGAATCTTTCGACAAAGCTTTTTTTTATGTTCATAATCATCTGTGAATTTGTCTCTTGATGTCAGATCAGGTCAGAGGAATATATTCGTCATAACTGCTTCGTTGTTGATCTCTTGTCAGAGCACTTTATGAGCGGGTGGCAGAGGTAGAGCAGGAACTGAGCTTTAAGAAAGATGACATCCTGTATGTTGAAGATACACTCCCAAATGGCAATTTTGGCTACTGGATGGCCTGGCAACTTGACGAGAATGCACAGAGGTTGGAAAAGGGGCCGATTCCAAGTAAATACATGTAAGTCCAGCCTAAGGTTTCCTTTTACAAACTAGAGGTTGTGTAATTACTGCTGTCAAGGATGCCATTTTGACTTATCTAGGCCTTTGTATTTGAATGATCACTTGCATATTCATCAAGGGTAGGTCACAGTTGAGTTGACTGTGCTGATATATCTCCATAAGGATGGACCAGGAGTTCTACAGAAGACACGGTACGGCCGATATGAAAGACGACAACGGCACCAGCAAGACTCTGTCGGCCGCTGCGCGGAGATCCTTCTTCCGCCGCCGGCTGAAACACAAACGCAGCGGATCAAAGGACGGGAAGGATCTGCTGACTCTGGACGCCATAAGCATCGATTCTTTACCCATTACAGAAGGTGAGAAATCATCTACTGAAGCAGCTTTATGAGAGATGCACAAGTTTCACAAATTAAAGTACTCATTGTAAAGAAGCGACAAACTTTATTTTGCTGTTGGTTAAAAATCTTACATCTCCAGTTAATGGCTTCACGTTAGAATAACGTGAAGTGAAGAAAAAAGAATCTCCAGAACTTGACAACTCGCACCAAAACAATCTAGATTGGTAAATGTCTCTAAATATGTATTTTTGATATATATATAATTTTTTCCAGAATCATGACCAGATTGAAATATGTGGATGGATAATTCAAATGTCCTGTTATAGTGACTCCCGCTGGTTCAACATAACCTTTCCCAGGGCACACAAGTTCATAAGTGAGGTTATTGATTTTCTAATGAATAGTATTTCTGTATTGAACTGCTCAGACGGAGTCAGCCTGATGTACCAGAGGGTTCAGAGGGTGGAGTGCTCGTTCCCCAGACCGGTGCTGATCTTGGGTCCATTACTGGAGGCCAGTAAGGACATGTTGGTGAAGGAGGTTCCTGGCCAGTTCTGTCGCTGTCTGCCTGGTAAAGTCTGTTATTAGAGTTTATTTATTCATGAAGAATTTAACATGTCTGTCATTGTCATACTGCAGAGAAAGGTGTGACTAAGAGATGCATGGTTTAAAAATTTAAATAATAAAATCAACTTAACAAGTAGAGGGAACTAAATCTGTTTGAATTATAACAATTTTCAAAATTGTGTTTACTTTCAGAGATAATGAAGGCGTCTCAGCAGGCAATAGAGCGCGGAGTAAAGGATTGTGTGTTCATCGACTACAAACGGAGGAGCGGCCATTTTGATGTGACAACTGTAGCTTCAATAAAAGAGATCACAGAGAAGGTAAATTCATCTGTGTATCAAACTTCATACGAGGACCATCACTGTGACATTCTTTAGTTTTATAGCCGCTAAGTTTGTGCACTACTGTCTTTATAACCTCGGGCTGCAAATATGAGATGCGTCCATCTAGATCTAAATGTCTTTAACAACATACGTGTGCATCAGTATTCAAATGTAATATTTGTATATAATGCAATAAGGCTGCCATACTGCCGATTTGATCAAAATAAATCTGAAACCTTTGCGAAGTGTAAAACAAATATAAGTCATGTGGCATGTTTTTTTTGCAACATTGTGCTTTGAACCACACTCGCCACCTCCCATTTCTCATGCAGTCCTTTGCTGTCATTTTCTCTCATAGGACTGTCACTGTTTACTTGACATTGCACCTCACGCCATCGAGCGTCTTCACAGCGTTCACATCTACCCGATCGTCATATTCATTCGCTACAAAAATGCCAAGCAGATAAAGTGAGTAATCCCGTGACTTGGAAGATGTTTGTTTCAGTGCTTTTTTTGCTTTCTTATCTGAAGACCTATCGAGTCTATGTCAAGCGTGCCGTTATGTTTTGGTGCCACTGCTGTTTACCCAATTTCAGTTTCAAGTTCAGATCCTTCAGTGAGATCCTGAGTCTTTCATCCAAGGCTTTTGTTTCTGGAGGCTGTTTATGCTGAGAAAATGTGATTTCTTACAGAAATATATCCCCAATATAATATTAACTATGAATGCACACAAGTCGTCAACAAACACTGTAGTTGCTGTAGCATCTGACTTAATTCTTTGTTACTGTTAGCTTATTGGACATAATTAGGATTATTTGGCATAAGTTCTGTCCTTTCCCAGTCAAGAAGATGGATGTTAGAATGACTCAGCTACACATTTCTCCAGATGTTGTCAGTTCACCGTCCAGGAAATATAATTTTAGATTTCTCATTTTAATTTTCTTTCAATCAAAACAGGAAATTGACATCATGTTGCTTTCATAATCCTATTCATCTAGCAGACACAACAAAAAGAAATTGATCAACTTGATTTATTCACAGTGTCAGTAGATAGGATGATTGTGATATTTCATAGATCCATTTTTCATGGGGAGATTAATTCTGCTGAGGCGAACGGTTTGTGATGACTTTGTAACAAACATCTTAGCTGTCTCTCAAAGCAATACCAGTCACACTAATAATATTGCAACAAAAGGAACCAAATAGAATCATATTAACACATTATCTTTCTGACGAACACTGGGCATTATTGCTTTGCTCTATCGAGCTATCTTGTATTTGCTGCTGCAGATCCCCAATTTCTCCACAGGGATCCATTTGTTTATCAAATGTAATCTGATACCCTGAGACAGTAACTTGAATCTTTAATCTACCTTAAAGTTGGCTTCTCTCATAGTTGTATTACAAATGCATCCCATCAATGCTAATGTGACGTACAGGACGTAGGTTTACATATTGAACCTATACTGATGTTTGAGGGAACTAATTAACTTTGGAGTGAACAGGCGCACACGCATAACTACACAAATAAAGACACACTCTGGTCTGGTAGAAACGGGCTTTCTCGGCCACACCCACAAAACTATGAAGTGGTGCAGCGGGCAAACATGGTGGAGACTGATTCCTGCTAAGCTTTTGCTGTCATCAGCTGAGTGCCAGCTGTCCAGGAAGAGCTCTCGGGGCCTGTGGCTCCGCTTTGTGGCGTGGGCGGCTAATACACTCGCTTCCCCCGTCCACCGCAGCAGCACACAAACGCACATCCCACTGCCTGCCCGTGGCAGCGATTGATGGAAGCTTGAGCTTTTTCATATTTTTTTTTTTTTTTTTTTTTTTTTTTTTTAAATCGATCCTCTGGGAGGCAACAGCAGACCAATATGTTGACTGCATACTGAGTGCCACAGAGAGATGAGTGGGATTTTAAGTTGGTTCAGGGGCTCCCAGTGGATGGTGACTGGGTAGTCACTTGAATTCGTATTAGGACTGTGTGCAGATGTAAAGTGAACCAGTTGGTGAGAAGAGTTTGCAGTAGAGAGATCTCATTTATATCATACTTGCTGTAGGTTAAATATTTATTACTTATATTAGTTGTATAAAAGTAAATAAGGCAAATTTTCTTTAATTTATTCACTTACTTAAAATTGTGATATACACTGGATCAGTGTTTAGATGCATACACCTAAAATTGTATCCATATTAAACACAACTAGCACCTCAGCATGCAGTCATGTCCTACAGATGCATTCTGCAGTTGTTGCAGTGCAAATTGTTTGTGGTTTATATTCAGCTTGCAAGCACACAAGCTCAATAAATGGAAATGGAGATTTGTATGAGTGATTAGAGCAAACGGCTTCAAAGCGAAATAACAAGAACCTATTTTAAAAAAAAAATGTATTTACTGCTTTTGACAAACTGCGACTCCTTCCACAGCTTGGTATTGCGCCGTGTTATGATTTTCAAGAATGTTGACAGGCGCTGATGTTTGTCTCTTCAGAGAGCAGAAGGACCCTTTGTACCTGCGGGATAAACTCTCTCAGAAACATTCCAAGGAGCAGTATGAGGCGGCACAGAAAACAGAGCAGGAGTACAGCCGCTTCTTCACAGGTTGGTGGAAATCACTAGATTTTCTCTCTGATATACTGCAGAGAGCATAGATGCAGGAAATACAGTAATGACAATAAACATTTTGAGCTTATAGAGACTAAACAAGGTACTAAATGTGTATATGATAACCCTTTAAGGCAGAGTCTTCTACATAGAAAGGTGTATTTTACAGGAAAGCTCAGAATAAACAAATTCAGTTACAACAAGCTTTGCTAAAAAGTTTTTGATATTTTAATAAAGTTTTGTTTAATCAATGTGACTCTACAACAGCACTGGAGGTCATCTGAGCTTTTTGGAGCACAATATCTCTGTAGGTTTTCGCAGATCAGACACAAAGTTTTGGTATCTAGAGCAGCAGCCAGTCTGACACGCCCGACTGTCCAGCTGATTAATGACTCTATAAAAGAAGTAGATTTATGGGGAAGCGCTTTGGGAATGAACACATCCCCTCTAACAAGGAGAGGTGGCTGGCCAGCTTCTGCACACAAGAGAACTTGTAATTATCAGCAGTTATAAATTTGAACCGGTAGATGCCATGAAGTGTTACTGATCACATCCCTGTAGTCTAAAAGTCCTGAAATAATTTGGCTGTATAGTCCCGTTTGTCAAAGTACTGAAAAATAAAATTTTTCTTAAAATGTCTGTTTTTTTTAATGTGTATTTGAAAAACAGGTTGCATAAAGCAGTTTGTGGCTCCAGAGGGAGCTGTGGGAAATCTGATAAATTACTTCAAGTGATGTCACTTGAAACGGGGGGGGGGGGGGGGGGGGAGAGAGAGAACATTAGCTGCTTCAAGCATTACACACGCAAAAGAACTGTTGTGGGTTGAGTTGCATTGTGGGTAATGTAGGCACAAAGTTTCACAAGGAAGAAGGCTGCATGAAATATAAAAGTTGATATCCGTTTTCTTTATATTTATTTTTTTAACTGTCCATGATGTGCAGCGCTGTACAACGCTAAATCGGTGGAGTACTTTTTAAATCCAGAAAAAAAAATTTTTGAAGACTGAATTTTCAACACTTCTCATGTAAATATTTTTCCCCACCCTCACTGTGTTGCAGGCGTTGTCCAAGGAGGCAGCGTCGCCTTCATTTGCACTCAGATCATGACCATCGTGGAGCAGGAACAGAGTAAAGTCCTGTGGATTCCAGATGGAGCGCCGTAGAAATGTCACCCCCTCACCGGTCACCGCACATGACTCCAGAAACATTAGAGAAGATGTGATTTTTTTTTTTTTTTTTTTTTTTATTATTATTACGGGATACACAGTGAATCGGTACAGCTAAAAGACATTATGGTAAACTCCAATGCTTTTTCACATACAGCATTATTCTGCACTGATGATCATGTAATATTCCCACTACAATAGTTTTGTACTGTACTACAGATAGATTTGTTTACACTAGTACTTAATACTTGAATATTTTATTTTCTCTTACATCTAGTAGCACTCCTTTTAATCCCACTTTGTTCCATGAATATGTCGGACCACAGGAAGTCTGCATCGACGCAAACTGAAGACTTTATTCTTGAAGTGAAGATAAGAGTGGACCACTGTGTTCCCTTCTCTATATTTATACGTATTGTCCTGCAATGTAATTTATCTAATCAAAGATGTTGGTTATGAACCTTTTGTCATACAAATGTAGTTGTGTAGTTAATAGGAAGGATGATATTTTCCAATTAATGTCCTGCTTTCACACTGTTGCAGTCGTCTGTTCTATTTTTTTCTCTTTGCTAGCACCGTCTTTTCATTCATCATTTCAGCCCTAAAAATATTATTGTGCCAAGCTCAAAATATTTGCTCATCACCACCCATTGTTGGATTTATTAACACTACAACGTCCAGTATAAATCACACAGCAGGTATTTTCTTTACACCACGGTTTGTCCCAGTTTGTGTGTTCTACGGGTGTTGCCAATAGTGTTCATCTTTGTCAAGGGGATATTTTTTTAAGAAGGGCTATTTTATTTGTGGTTCATGGTTCGCTGTCAACTAAACACATTTACAAGCACGTCTTGTATTTTCAATACACGAAGTTGTCAACATTTCATGTTCAAGTTCGATGAATCACTCTAGGTCCTCTCCTAATGAAGGTTAATATTGCTATAAAATATTAAAAACGGAGTACAGTTAATGGAAAGCAAGTTGTCTGTGGTTTCCATTGAAATAGTTTGTTTACTCATCTGGTAATTTGAATCTGCAGCGTTAATAGATATTGTTACCTTTTTGTGCAAGATGATTCACAAAACAGTCAAGAAAAAATGCCACAAGTTGGACCTCAACAATCTTCACTTGTCCACCAGGGAGAGTAAACCACCACTGTAGGTGAGAAATGGTAAGATGTCCTTTCGTCACTTTTCATTCCCCACGTTATCATTGCTGTCTACTCTAGAGAAATACTCCAATTCACTGAGTTTAATAACTATTCGGTCGATATGGTTACACATTGTTTTAAGTGAAAAAGATGTGATGCTTTTTTTTTTTTTTTTTAATTTTACTATAAAATCAGAAATGTGTTGGAGATGCTGCTGTCATCAAGTAGCGTCATAAATAACTACTTGGAGGAAGTTTTTTTTTAAAAATTTATATTAAATAAAGCCTTAATCCACAGAGATGCGTAATCAAAGCTCAACATCCTCGGCTACTTTTTCCAATATAAATATTTGTTATCGGTTTCCCACGAATGCAAATCCTATAATTTAGAGTATAGTTAAAGTATTGAGTGTTCGTTTAAATAAATAAAAAAAACTAGTTTAAAAGTGAGATCGCCGTAACCACAAAGTTAGTCATCAAAAATTGATGTAGCGGTCACTATAAATAACCAGACAACCAGATAAGCATCGACGTCTGCTATTGATGGCTCCTCCCCCGCTACCTGTAAATCTGCGATGCCATCTCCCGACAAATGGATGTGACAGGCGGCCGCCGGAGCCCGAGGATCGGCAATGACTAAATCCTCTCTTTAACGCAAGAAACGGTCTCTCTTTATTTTTCAAACGATATTTCTGTAAGGGGATATCTACATACTGCGACCTTTCAACGCGCGGAGCGCATTCAACAGTGCGCGGTGCGGGGCTCAAGTAGCGGACCTGCTGAAAGCTGCGCTATTAAAAAGGTGGAGTGAGTGAATCCATCGACTGACGAGTCTCTTCAACATGACACTTGCAGTGTCAGCCATCGGGACTGTCGGGAACATCGTGAGTTGTTGAGCAGGTTGCACAAAAATGTGATTTTTTAAAAAAAAAAACAAAAAAAAAAAAAAAAACGGATGACGCGCAATTCCAGCCACGAACGCGCATCGTGAGGCGCACGACTGATATCTTGATTTCAAAGGAAGTTTTTTTTTTCCTCTTTCTCTTTCTCTATTATCACTGCGTGACTGCTGTCGACTCAACTTTTACGTCGTTGCTTAGTGAAGCCAGATGAGAAGGCAGAGGAGCGGAAGGTGGTTGACTGGTGGCGCTGGCCGGAGATCCCCGAAGCGCCTGAATCCCAGTTGAGTTGATTGTTTGAGGGGGCTGGCAGGTGACCAGAGGCCGAGAATGTCGAAGAGGGAGAAATTCAACCCGGATCCGTCCATCCACATATCCAAGATGAATGTCATCATCCCGTTTTCCCCAGATGTGCCCTGTGACAGCAACGGCCAGCGGATGTGGTGGGCTTTCCTCGCGTCCTCCATGGTCACTTTCTTTGGGGGTCTCTTCATAATCCTCCTGTGGAGAACTCTCAAATATCTGTGGACTGTGTGCTGCCACTGTAACGTCAAAAAGAAGGTACGCACGGGCATTTCATAAACCACCACACCCCGATGAAACTACTTATTTATTCCAGGGTTTTTGTGCAACAGCCAGCGCGCTACAACAATGTGTCCGGTTTGATCTATGAAACCGGCTCGTAATTCAATCCGTGTTGAATAAGGCCTCATCCACAGAGAGCATGGTGGGCTACGTGACTTTGAATAATTTACTCTGCTGCTCTTGGCTGAACGTCACATACAATAACAAATAGATACTATTATACTAAAATGATTTCACTGTCCTGGTGAACGATAGTGTGGCTGGGCAGCTTTGTAGTTGCAGCTGACACTTGTTGGTGGACAACCTTATATCTGTTCCATTAGTTTGATTGGAAAGTGTTCAAACACACAATCAGGTAATATATTATAAGGATTTTAAACTGCTTCTCTTGTGTTACTGCTATTTGAATATATTGTTTTTTTGGTTGAATCTGAAAGCACCCTCTTTGCACAAAATGCACCATATCAGATTAAATTGATAGTCTTTTTTATTACGTTTGTATAATCCTTTCTATTTAAGATATCCTTGTATGTTGATAACAATGGAATATTTAAAGGGTTGCCTCACCCAAACTGACACAAATCACACAATACCCACCTAATGTCCTCTTTTATCTAGTCAGTTTATTTGTGTTTGTGTTTTATTGTCCAGATTTTGAGATATTTCCCGCCACCCCAGAACAATGAATGTGAAATCAATTGAATTAGTGCGGCAGAAAACTAATTAAAAAAAGATAATAGTGGCGACTTGTCTTTTTCTAGAAACAATGTTCTTGCTATTCTGCATAATCCACAGACCTCCTGTGAACATTTTCACTGGAACTATTGAATAATTAGTCTCTATGAAAACAGCTGAGATGTTGCTGTTGACTCTATTAAATGTAATTGTCCAATACTGTGTTAATCACAAACCAAGTTCCATTCACCCCCCTTTCATGGGGTTGGAGACACAATTTAATCATTTCGTCATTTGGAAGAACTCACAAGATTTTAAGGTATTGACAGAAAACTCTCAGAAACTTTAGGATTCTTAGGAAATGAGACTAATGGTTTTTTTAAATGGTTGTAATCCATAACCTAGTTTCCCACAATGCATTTTCTCATCAACATAGTCTGAGGTCATTATTATTTGCAGCTCGAAACCCTCCAGTGAACCGTTTGTTTGACTCGTCTCCAAAAGTCAGGAATAGTTTTACCCTGTTCAGGACACACTGAGCGCGTCAGCTGTCTTACATTGTTGGATGTCCAACAGACATTCTCTTTCCAATGGTGTGCAGCTGTAGTGCCTCTGTGGAGGCTAACACTCATGCCACAGTGTAATCCCCAGAAATCATTTTCATAACATTTAAGGCAGACTGCCACTAGATTTTCTGTTTCACAATTGTTACGAAACCATCTGCCCGAGGCCGGCCGCAATCCTGCGTTAAGATAAAAAAAAAAAATAAAAATCTTGCAGTTTCTGTGTTGTATGGAGTGTTCGTCTGGCTCTGACTGTATCTTAAAGTTTCTATCCTTCTTTGTATATTTGAGGACAAAGATGTAATGGCTGATACTAGTGCGGCAGATTAAGTCAATATTCCATTCGAATCTTTCACTTGGTGATACAAGCACCAAATTTGGCATGAATAATGCCTAGGAACTACTCTTCCAGAAAAGCCCGGTATCCACCTGAAAATCCAAGATTTGTTAAGATGGCCGTCGCCGAAAATGTGAATAGATTTTTCAGTGTAGAAATTGAATGGCTGGACATATTTTAATAATCTAGACATCAAAATGTATGTATTTTGACACGAGAAATTCAATAAGGTCGCAATTTTTCAAGATGGCGGCCATTTGTTACTCAAAATTCACACTTTTTGTCATTCTTTGATCAAAGATTAGGTTTCAGCTGGATGAAGTAGTAGTCCAAGTTCCAAGTTATCTTTTTGATCCAAATTAAAATGTTTTGATTGATCTATATGAGGGGACATTCTGTTTATAAAAGAGTGATGTCAAAGCACAACCAGGGCACACTGGTGACATCATTGCTGTGAGACTCAGCATGGGGTTCAGTGTCGGCTAATTAGTGTACTTGCTGTAGTTGTAGTCTACTAACTGCAGTGCTACCTGTAGTTCTAGTAGAGTTTAGTGTCCCAAATGCTATCTAATTAGCCCTGTGTATCTGTAAATCGCATATATTGGCATTTGCTGGCAGCCATCTTGGAAAATGGCGGCCATATTGTTTTTCCATCGTGGATACCGGGCTTTTTTGAAAATATAGGTCTTGAAGATAATTTGTGCCAAATTTGTAGCTTGTATCACCAAGTGAAAGATTGTTTCACTAATCTGCCCCACTATACAGGTGCCAGAGATAAAGCAGTTTGTGTCTCAAGCAGTGCATTCCTCTCTCAGACAGGCAGGGTGGATGAGGAGAAATGGCAAATGCTGCATGAAGGGTGGTGCTGACCGTTTGAAGGGTGACGTCTGTTTAATTTCTATTCTCTGGTTGCAATTAGGACGGCAGCTATCGACCACTTTTATCAGTGATTACTCTGCTGATATGGTTTTGGTTATTTAGCTAATCCCTTACTCTTTAAATTGTCTGGAAATACATAAAAATGTCTATTGCAAGTTCCCAGAGACCGAGGTGATGTCCTCAGATGGCCTTTTTAAAATCTGACAAACGATTCAAAACCCAACGATATACCAGATGTAATGGTAAAACTAAGCATTTCTTTGCTTGATAAATGACTTAAAGGAAAGATCGATCTGCTAAGAGTTTCAGCTCCGGTTAAAATATTCAACAGAATCCACCAGCTCGCATCCCAGTTTTATTTATACACGGACAGAAATGGAACAGAAATGCATCTCAGGATGAGGTTGTTGCTTTCAGAGTCCACGGTCGAACACTGTTCATGTGTGAATAAAAGAGAGGAGTCAGATTGTGTGTTTCTGTTCAGATTGTGCCAAGAGAAGCTGGTGAGCTCCACCAACCTGTTGTGCTCCTCTGTGGGAGTCAGCCAGAGATGGGTCATCTTTTCACTTCCAATCCTTCCCTCTCTGCCTTTTGCTCTCCCGACATTCATTTCGTAAGTCCTGCACTGTCTTCTCCTCACCCTCTTTTTTTTTTTTTTTTTTTTTGTTGTTTTTTTTTCCTCATCCAAGTATCAATCTTCCTCCGAAGTGTCAGAAATGCAGTGTCAGGCACATGCGGTGTGTGCCATATGAATCAGTGTTTTTGTTGCTAAGCAACTAGCAAGCAAAGGATTTCGTTATAAGAGTAAATCTCTCTCTCTGTTATGCAGTTGTCTCGGCTGTGAGATGCGGCAGGTTGTGTTGGAGGAACACCTCCCCACCCCCTTCCAGTCTGTGCATGTCATTAGCAGCCCAAACATGGAGCTCACATGCACATTGTTATCGTTTGTAGATGGGAGTTGATAATCAGTTTCCTCCCTTTCAGTTTGTCCCTCCTCCCCCCCTGTGAGGCGTTCGCTGTCCCCGTTCTGTTTTCCGACAACTCCCATGTCTCTGAGCCTGAACCTCCATCTCTGAGGCTCTGCCTCTCCCAGTCGGATGGAAATCGATGAAACTCGTCGTCTGTGAGGTTCTGATGAATGACGGCTATTATCTGTCTGTGAGGAAGAAAGAAACCGTTCATTGTAAGTGGCACTGTACTCATTATGGGAGGATGACACGCTGTGGCGGCTTCTCACTCATTCTTTTTTCAGGCTCACGGTGAGAAAGTTTCTCTGTAGTGACGTGTTTTATTGTCCATTCAGTCTGTGCTGGAGGTTTGAGACACCATATATCAGTGGCGCAAGGTAGTTATGACGGGCCCCAGTACACACACACACACACACACACACACACATACATTAGGCACACCATGTGCTCAGCTTGTCAGTCTTGACAGAATTTGCGCCTAAAGTAGCATATCTTCTCGTCCCATAATCATATAGTTCATATTGGACAACATGATCATACTGTACATATTACCCAGCAATCATCATTGTATAATTTGCTGCTGGCTGTTTTACCCCCCAAAAACTCATGTCTAACACATTATAAGAGGGTAGCGAGAGCAGGCCCTCGCTACGCTCTCTACTGAACTGACTATATTTACGCACCTGCCTTATAGCCAACAGTGGACAAAGGTAGATGTGGCATTGGTCGATGTGTTGTGTGTTCAAGTTATTGAAAGAGGCCCCTCACCACCACATATTTTTAGCCACTCTAGTGTTCTGGCAATGTCGGCCGGCCATGAAATTTTGTACAAACATTCACGTTACCCTCAGGATGAATTGCAATAACTTCAGAGATCCCCTGACTCTTCCTTTAGCACCATAAGGACGTTGACATTTCTGGTTTTCAGTAAAAATAAAATATCCCGACATCTATTGGAGTGATTGCAGTGAAATCGGCTACAGATATTCAAGATCCCCTAACTTTTCACAAAAGGCCATCATCAGGTCAACATTTTAATTTGTCCATTACTTTGGTTTATGACTAAATACCCGCAAAACTAATGACATTCCCATCACCCTCAGCTGTACTGTTTGGTGCTAATTAGCAAATGTTAGCAGGCTTGCAGGTTGAACTAATATGGTGAACATTGTAAACATAATGAGCATTCTGATGTTAGCATTCAGCTCAAAGCACCGCTGTGACTATTGTATGGAGAGTCACTAGCATGGCTGGAGAGTCTGGTATTTATCTTGTCATTTTTTAAAGCGTGTATTTTGTTGTACGGGTACACTGTTAATGTGGAAGATGAAATACTCTTTTTCAATAATTAACATCTACTGCTTGATGTTTTTACATCATGTACATTTCTTAAGAATGTTTGATTTGTATCTGAAAAGGCAGTGCCATGTGCATCTTCTGGCAGTGACTCAGTGTCCTTAGATGTGTCAGGTGCATGCGGTGGGTGGGTGGAGGTCAGTGGGGGGGTGATTTGAGGTTTCATATGGAGAGTCACTCTCATGCTGCATTAAAGTGCCTTCTGAAATATTGTAATTATGAGACGAGTGCTCATGATCGAACAGCTGTAATTACGAGTCAGAAAGTTGGAATAGCTGAGTGGCACTTTGCTGTCAACAATGTTGACTAGGTTATTTTTAAAACTAACAATTTCTGTTCACCATTTCTGAAACACAAACTTTATCAAAAATGCAAGAGCCTGATTTTGTTGGTGTGCATTTCATTTGATCTGTAGCTAGAAGGAGCTTTAACATGTTGTACTTCAAGTATGAATACTTGAAGGTAGCATAATTTATCCTTTAACAAAACGCTCTGCAATTTAGCCCTGTCAATATTCAAAAAAATAAATATTCCATGTAATGTCTTTTTTGATTGGCTGTGTAATTAGTTAGGCATGTATTAGCTACTCGCATTGCATAATATAAGCAGCATGCTGCAGCTTGGCTGTCATTGCACCATCTGGGATCCAACAGGTCTCAGATTAACACAAACGTTAAACATCTCGACGGTGCCAGAGCCTGCTCTGCTGCTGCTTTTTGTCAGTAAGACAAGAGATGCATTGATTATGTTGCAAGACAAGTTTTATAGAAAATGTTTATGTATGTTTACATATTATGCGGGTGTGTCCTTTTATATATTTGTGATGAATATCACACTTAATTACTGGTAGCAAAAGGAAAAGTCACTTTACTGGCTTGTGCAGTCAGTCCTTCATTTTTTTCACAGATTTTCGTGGCCACATTTCACAATTTAGCTGTTGCATACACTTTCAACTATTTGAAATAGTTTTTGATAATGTTCATCAACAGTTGAGTCATTCAATAATAACAACACGTTTCTACTCTTGTCCAATTTTAGCTTCTGCTTCCACATAACGAGCTGCGTTAAGCTGCTGACTGGAGGCTGAGTTTCTCGGCTCTTTGATATTTGTATTCATGTAGATCTTAACCAAATAATTGGGTGCATTCATTCAGCGATGCATTGATTGGAAGGACGTGGGGTCAAGTGCCATATGTAACGGTCTTTCTTCACACGGCAGAGGGGCCATAGATCAGTTATGAGACTCGGATTTCCTCTTCTGAGAATGTCTTCATTTATTAATAATTGATTTATATTAATGTATATTTAAATAATTAATTCACTTTTGCAGAAAATTGTGTCATGAGCCACATGTTAGACTCTATTTTAATGGGCTTGTCATTTGAGAATAGATCTTGGTGGATCCTGAGAATAGGCGAGCAATGATGATCAATGACCTCTGGTGTCATGGGGACTAGATTTAGGCGAGATAGTGAAACCTATATTTGGAGGCTCTGACTATTGATCAAAGTGACGCAGAGGAGATGAACTGCCTGAGTGGGTGTAATGACTACATCTTCTTCTCTGGTGTCTGCAGCTACATTAATAATGTATCCTTTCATTTTCATTTCATTAAAATAAAGTCCAGTGGAAGATTGTTCAACCCTCTTGACGTGCACTGAAACTACAACTTTTACAAAAGTAAATATCACATCCACAATACGCTTTATGATCAAAACTAAATCAATGTTTGTCCTGCAGGAAGGAATTAGAGATTTAAATGTTTAAAAAAACCGCATTTCTCTCAATCTTCACATTGAAGGTTCCTTCCTGCACAATGACCTTGACCCTTTTTAAAGAATAATTGGACAGACGCATGTCATGAATCATTCATCTTTGATCTCTTCCTTTACCGGCATTTAAAAATACCATAGCCAGTGTGTTTTCAGTGTACAATTTTAGATTTGGTCATTAAAGTGCTGGGGGATAACAGCGTGATGCCAATTAAGCCTACTTAACCGCTTCCCTCAACACAGCCTGTGTCACTTTATTCATTGAAGCAGGGAAGTGCACCGTCGGATAAATACATCAGGTCAAGTGTTTTATGAGAAGACTTCATAGGAATTGTGATGTTATTGCAAAGGGTTTCAAAAAGAAAACAAAGAGTCCTGCACACTGATCATCACTTGTACGCACTTTGTTTACGACAACAATACACTTTTCAGATATAAAAACAAACATGATACTGAGGTCTTTAAATTGTTAATATATGTAGTTAATTTGCCAATATTCGAAGGCGCTCTAGGGATTATAAATGACAACTTTTAAATGAATAAATTCCATAAAGCACTGTTCGTTATTAGATTGACTAACGCTAGCTAACATCTCTCTCTCTTCAGATGTCTCCTGTATTCTTACTTTTTTTTTAAGAAAGTATTTCTTAAAAAAATACTCCATAAGTTTGTGTGGGACTTGCAGAAATTACACAGATAAAAAAAAAGTCACAATTGAAGCAGCAGAGGCTGAGATAACTTTAATATTTTTTTTCTATTTTTCGCTTTTGCCTTTATTTTATAAGGATAGAAGAAAGGGGAAGAGAGGCGGAGATTACTTGACTTTCAGTCCTTTAATGGGTCAAGTGCCAAAAAACATCCTACACTTCCCATAATGCAACTGGATAGCGTCTTTCACTCGTGCCCCTCTGCTCTATATGCTGCAATTCATGGTGCAGATTTTCTGTCAAATATTTGATTTCTTTCTAGCTTAAATCACAATAACCCTGATGATATCTCTGACATCATCAGGGTTATTTTATCTGACTTAAGAGAGCTCCTAAAAAACCACAGAAGAAGAAAGTAACATTTCAGTCATAAAGGTGTTCTTTACAGGCTCAGTAGTAGCCTACTCTCCGTGACCAGTAAACTGAACTTTGTAACATGTAAAATCGGTGGAATGTCCATTTTAAATAAAGACAATCCCCATATTAAATGTTGCCTGAGTACTCATCAACACTTCCTACAAGATAAACAAATACTTCCAGCTCTTGACATACATCTGAGGAGAAAGACTTGCTCCATCATCTGAGAATAACGAAATGTGTCCGCTAAGTTTTATTTATTAGTAAGTGGCTTATGTAACCAATCTGACTTACATGGGCATAATGCTCAATTTGTAGCCAGCTATATTTCATGAAAGCAGCAGAGGATGCGATATATTACTCAGCAGAACCGCATATTAATACTTACTGCAACATTAATAAATAGGAAATCCTTAGCACTAATACTTAATTATCATAGACCCTGTATAATATTCCCACTACATTAGACAACGTATATTTAGTGATTTTACATTGAGTTTAACATGCTTGGGTATCAATATAATATTCCTAAATAATATTTCACCATTATCAGTATTGTATTTTGTGACTTTATTCTACGTTTTATTCAATTTCATTTATTAAAAATAGGTGCTGTGACATGTTCAGCGTATGGTGTCAGTATATTCTGGGGACTGTCAAGGGATTATAGCTCTTTGACTGAACTGCTTGTAGCTTTATGTTCCAGTAGCTTTATGTTCCTTAACAGTTTAACACTCATTCAACAGGCTGCTGACTGACACACAACATGTTCTTTTCCCTTTGAATCTCTAACCCGGAGTCTGATCCACTCACCCTGATCTCCTTAAAGGGATTCAAAACTGAGATTTAACTGAAATTCCCCCAGAGCCTCTGTTCCATGACTTACCTCATGAGATTTTTTTTTTTTCTCAAAATAAATGATGTAGCTTTGGAAAGTCTTATTGGTTTGGATCACCGTGTAAAATAACTACTGCAAAAGTGCCCGTTAACCCATTTTATTAAAGCAAAAGACGCTACACTCAAATGAAAACTATTCAGAGTGCAATTCTGAAATGGATAATGGAAACATTGCCAAGAAACAGCTGATACCTGTTGCCTCTCATTTCCAAATTGCGGTTTCACAGAGTTTTCCGTTCCTGTGTCTCGTTGGCTGCATTAGCTACTAAGTGAGCTGGACATGTTATTATATTGTTATCAGGTTAGTGCTGCAGGGCTCTGGACAGGCTGTAGGAAGTGTAACACGGGCTGCTGGTGGTCCTGCTTATCTCTGACTAATGGCTCTGAACATGATTGAATTAATTAGTGCAGCCAGCTATTTCGTAATAATGATGGAGCGGGTTAAAATGTGTGGCGTGTGGGTGGGCACCATTATGGAATACCCTGCTGAAACCAGTTTTTTTTTTATTAAAAAGTGTAAAATATCTACGTGATAATACTTCATTTTCTGAGATGTGGTCATTTTGTCTCCCACTGTAATAAACTTTTTACTTCAAACCCGGGGTTTTCAAACAAAAATCTCCGTCCACACGGGTGTTTCAGCATCATTCGCAAAATGATCTCCGTCCAGACTAGCAAGCCTGAAAACAAATATCACATGACTTCTCACGTACACTGGGCATGCGGGTGCAGGTGTAAACAGGAAGCAGATTGGTTGCTTTGTTACAGAAAATACGAGTTTTATAGTCTACTTTAATAATGAAAGGTAGTGCTTGATACTTAAGATCTTCCTCTAAAATCTTCCTCTATAAACTCAAACAGACAAATTTTGTGGAAAGTTTTAGAGGCATTATTTTTCAAACTTAGTTACAACGCTGCAGGTCTTGCTCTATCTCTCTCACACACGCATCAAATTTACTTCAAAATGAACACTTGAGTTTTTACACTTATCTGTTTTCGGTGCTCTAAAACTCCGTCCTAGTGTGGATGCTCAGTGTGAACGCAGCAAAAGACATGCATTTTAAAATGGAAACGTAGTAGTGTGGACATGGCCTAAAAATGGTACAGTGTGGGTCTTAACAAGCTCTCAATTTTTGTATTTGTAGCTTTGCACCCTTCTCTCAACAATGCTAATGACGCCTCTCTTCCTTACTTGCTGACAAGTTCTCAATTTTATTTTTGATAAGATTTTGAAACTTTATTGAAGTCAGTTTTAGATTAAGGAACTTCATTTTAAAGTTGAATCATCCCTTTCTTAATACTGTACCTTTTAAAGGAGAAGTCTGCTGCTGTTTAGCAAACATTACTCAAAGTAAATTGTGTATTTGTTGGGTATTATCATACACATTTGGTGCTTTTTAGAGTATTGATAGCAGCAGGATGCTGTACGTGGGATTGACTCATCGTAATGCAGCAGTGTGGCTCATTGATGTGTTTTTGGACAACAATGGAGGCTCTATGGCACAGAGGAATACGTTATATCAGGTTTTAGCGTCATAGTCACCTGTCCTGCATTAAGTCAAATATATATCATGAGACTAATTTGCTAAAAACACATACAAGAGCCAAACCATTGCACTGTAGTTTACTTTAAGTGGAACCTGTGTCCTAGCATAGATGCTGCAATAGCATACCATATATCAGAGTATTTCTTCATTGAAAGAAGAGCAAAGAACGACAACGAAGGGTTTTTATCGATGGAAAAGGTGTTTTTCCTCTTCTCCCAACTTGCTTCAGAAAGAATTTGATTGACGGATGATTTATCCAATCACCTGCCAAGTATTCTTTTAAGGTGCCTGACAAAGTTCAATGTAGAAAACCATTTGGAGGGCCAGGTTAAGAACTCATCTCATCTTAACCGTGTGTACCCCATTCTACCCCTTATGTTGCAGACCATAGTCATTCATTCATTCCCTTATGTCAGTGGTGCTGCGCCCCCTCCAGCTTTACCAAGACTTACGGTGGCGTCGACACGTGACACATGTTGCATGCCAGGAGTTCTTTGTAGCTGGCTGTCCTATCCTGGAGAATGTGGCATGTGAGATATTAGACATTAACACCACAACAAAAAAGACTGCTGCAATAGTATGCACACGCCACAATGGAAACCATATAAACTGTAACTTTTAACTGTGAACAGTTATTTTTCTCCCCCTTTAAGTAAAGTGCATCAACTAATCCCACATGACGAGCAGAGCTGCAGGAGGAAAAAGCCCAGAGAGAGGGATGTGTGACACCATTACGGTAGAGGAGGAGTAGGATGTCACAGGGTAAAGAGTCTGAGTTGTGTTAGCCTTGAGGCTGTGGGGTGTTTCATCAGGGAGAATGGCTAACCTCTGCATCCGGTCTCGATTTCCTGCTCTGTGAATCATGCCAGTCCCGACAGACAGACAGACAGACAGATGGAAAGACAGACAGGTGGAGAGACAGGCAGGCAGGCAGCCCACTCAGTGGAGCAGAAACACCAGGAGCTCAGTGGCTGCCATGGATACACTCCTGGAGTCTCTTTGCTGCTCTCACTCTGTATGTTTTCTGTATGCATGTGTGCATGCATGTGCGTGGGTTTATTTTGGAAACCTTGAGCCTGGTCACCCTAATTAGAATGGTTCATAAATGATTTTAAAGTGGTGTTTTCTAGAAGTTGAGCAGTCGTCCATGTTGCGTTTTTGCATAGCTGTCAATCAAACAAGAAAACGTAGGTGGTACTTTCTTTTAACAAAGTTTGGATTTCTGTAGGTGCCGATCTGAGCAATGAATGAAGTGATGATTTTTAATGTTAAAGGTCATAATCACCCACAATCATCTTTCAGCTCCTTGTTTAGGCTTCATTAACAGTTTTTCTAGACTCGGACAGAAAAATATTAACATAATGGGGCATTTTGGAGGTTAAAGCTGCACTAATCATTACTCTTTTATAAGAAAATTATGATTATATTGCTAGAAATTAGTCAACAATCAGAAGGATAAGGGTAAACAATTATACAATAACCCTTTTGTGTGCCAACACTGTGGCTATTTAAACTATTAGGAAGCAGCTCAGAGAAGTATTACCCAACTCTGCAGTCCCCCTCAGCTTTACGGGTGTTAAAGCTCCTTTGAGCTCGTAGTTTTGATGTTATGGCCCGAAACTTCACAACCAACAGAATATGACTAAAAACTGACCTTAACTTGAGCACTAATACCATCAAGTGGCTCTACCTATCCGCTCCCTCGGTCGTTCCCTCTCTCTGGCCTGGATGCTAGTTGGACAGCAGCTTGGTTTCCACAAATATGTTGAGAAAGAGTAGGAAAATATTTATCTTACAACAAAGTGATATTGCAGTGGATCACATATTTTCCTCTGCTAGAGGATTTGTCCTGGGATTGATCCACCATCACAGAAAAAGGGCTGTTAGGTAATACTGTAGGTTGATGCATAATGGATAGGCTATCGTAGCAATCAGTGATAATTTCAAAACTGACTTTTAATGTGAAAAAAAGTTATTGTAAAGTTTCTGATTTTTCACTGTTACCTTCTGCATCATTTTCTTTGCAGGAGGTCCATCGGATCACCATAGTCGATGGCATCAAGCGCACCAGCAAGGACGACCCAGTGGCCAGCGAGGTGGGCTGGATGACCTCGGTCAAAGACTGGGCTGGGGTCATGATATCCGCTCAGACATTGACCGGAAGAGTCCTGGTGAGTTCACACTCGGTCATCGTCCTTCGCCCGAATCTTTGATTGACATCTCGAGCTGCTTTAGCCTACGTGTAGCAGGCCGACGGTTAAGACGTCATGTGAGATGAAGCGTGACAGCCGATCATGATCGCCCCTCCAACTTCCTGATGACAGCTAGGCACTCGGGTTGAACTCCCTCATATTTTTGTCAGTGAAAGGGCCTTGTGAAAAATATTTGTTCTTGTTGGACAGGACAGAAACCTTGCTGAGGAGGAGCTTGCATCTAACAAGCCACAAATCGTGCACGCTTACATTTTCCTTTCATTTATTTCTGCTCGTCTGACGCATAAATACAGCGTTTTGAAGTGCATGTCGTGGTAGCTTATCTCTCAGACCATCAAAACAAAGCCAGGGAAAAAAAGAGGGGAGATTTAAAGAGTGAATTAAGGTCATACATACATAATGCCCTCAGATAGCAGAGAGAAACAGATCCAGAGGGACAGAAGGAGGGAGGGACATGTACAGTTTACCAATTGCATTCGGTCAGCCGAAGTCGTTGCCATGGTGCCTGGCGTGTCTGTTGACAGTGTCATGTGGAGAACTCGTGCCTCTTGGACAACATGTTATGAGATCCTTATCACGTCCTTTTTTTCGCTGTAACCTGTCCCACCCGGTGGGACGTCATCTAGTCAAGGACACTTTCGGTATGATAGAGATTCTGCTGCATCTTTTCTTCTTCTTTTTATTTTACGAGAGTGTTTGATGATTTGGATGTAAGTGCTTGGCAATGCAACAGTAGGATTGAGGAGTGATGAAATGAAATGGCATGAGTGGGAGCACCATGCCAAGGCTTGCCGCAGTGCTCGGGGCTGATCCCACTTTCACCCACCCCACTATATGTGGCGCAGCATCTCCAGTTGGCTCACTACATGCAGGTTGTTAATCATGAATGCTGGGTGGGCAGCCACACTCAAGCATAATGGTTTGATGTGGAATATTAACTAACTACTTTGTTCATGTTTGTGGGACAAAAAGTGTGTGTGTGTGTGTGTGTGTGTGTGTGTGTGTGTGTGTGTGTGTGTCGGGGGTGGGCTGTAGTTGTAAACAAAAATGATTAATTTAAAAGGTCTCTCACTGTGACAAGCACTTCATGTCAAGTGCTTTACTCATAAAATGTGCATCACGTTTGTTTGATAATGTTCCTACTTTTGGTGTATGTTTTTAAAACAGAGTGAAGTGTAACATATGTTGTTGTTTTGAGATGTTGTGTGTAGCCGTGAGCTTCTGCAAGGAGGTGATTAATACCGAGAGCGGAATAAAAGCCTTTTTTTGCTCTGTTTGGGCTAAAAACAGCACATTTCCTTCATCTTCCTCCAAATGTCACATGAAACTCTGATGACTCAGGCTGAACTCAGGTTTTCCCCACGGCATCGTCTCTCAGTCTGTCCTGAGCTCAGACGCTAGTGACGGTTAATGGTGACGGCAACGTATTGCTAACAGAAGCGTGACATTAGCTCGACTGCCATCCTGCGTTTCCTTGTTTTTCCACTTTGAACCACCAACGCCCCCCTCAATTTATGTGTGCGTGTGTGCGTGTGTGCGTGCGTGCGCGCGCAGCTCAAGTGCCCTGTCTCAATGATGGCGTGACACACAACTGTTCAGCGAGCTCTCGTCTGTAACCATGGCAACTGCAGCTTACCTAAACACGGCAGATGTGTGTTTTCTATGTCAGCCTGTTCAGGGGGCACATTAAAGCCTATTTCCAGGCCATCGGAGAGGGACCTTTACCAGAGTAAGAGCATGGGTTGACCAAAGTGAAATGCAGAGTGTGTCTGTGTGTGTGTGTGTGTGTGTGTTTCTTGTTTTATACATCTATCTGTGTGTGTTTGTTGAGCTGCTATTCCCACATCCTCACCCACGTTGTTGTTCTCTTTAAAAACATAGTTTTGGCAAACGGTCTGTTTGCTCTTGAAATATCCTGAAACAGCTTTTTACTTCAGGGTTTTATTGTGCCTTTTTTAAACTTGCAGCCTTCGTTAGTAAAGCACAGTAGAGGCTGAAGTGACTGTTTTTTATTCATACCCAGGTACTCTGGGAGTGGAAAACTCCAACGAATCTCAGTTCTTCTCCCTGATGTACTTGGTGCAGGTGAATCCAAGCGAAATGCATGTCCTCTAATTCATTTTACCAATTAAACCTGCTTACATTCTTAAGAGTAGATGTGGATGCAGTCAAGGAGAGAATAAATCTTAAGCCTTAAAGACAATTCAGTCATGGATTATGCAAAAAAGGAAGCTCAACTCCAGGATGCCTGCAATCATTTGCAATTGGGATGTAGGTTATGGATCAGTCAAGCAGACATTGGTTGATGTCTCTGCAGACTCCATTACTTATCTATCTCTTCTCAGTTCAGAATGGTATCTTAAGGGAGAAAAGGAAACGCTAATGAATGAGACAAACGAGCAACAAGAAACTTAGTTTTAAGATGCTTTTATATCAAAGGTGCGTTATCACCAGTCGAAAAACAAACAAACTGAAATTCAAAATATAGTCATGAATCCTGAATTTCTGATTAATGTTTCTGTTCAATTAGCATCGACCCCAGGAAGAGAAGCTGTTACCCTGGTAACAACTAATGGGGATCCAAATAAACAACAAAGGTTGAGAAGCTGGTAAATGTTTAAAGTGCCCGACACAGGCCTCAGATAGCTTCTTCGTAGGAGATTTATGTTTTTATCATATTACATGAAATTAATTTATCTCTCTTCTTGTAATCTGAAATTTGAGGTATTAGCCTCAGCAATTGCAGCATGGCACGTTTCAACCACGATCCTCGCTCCACATTGAGCCGTTTACCTCTCACTGTGGATGTTGAGTGATAAACAGGTACAGGCTGAACTGTGGAAGGCCCAGAGGCCCGTTGTTCATTTGCCCGGCTGGCCTCGCATCTCAGCAGATTGTATAAAATCAAACCTCGCCTTCAGGGCTATTTGATTAGCGGGGAGGACACTTGCCGATGACCTTTACGTCTGTAAGGTTTATCTCCTGGACATCAGTGCTCCGCTCCTCCTGCACTCGCATAAAACAGAAAAAGCAACTCGTGTGCATCCTCTAATTTCAGATCAGCAGCATGCTGTATGTAGGGACATGGTTTCCCCCAGATTGGGGACACGCAGGGATCCCATCTGTCACTTTATGCATTATTGCATTTCCCCACCCCCAGCAGTTACTTTTGCATCATACAAGATTGTCGCCCTATTCATCAAGAATGTCATCATATCACTGTTTGCTCTCGTCAAAACAAATAAAACTCGCTTTGCGGGCTGAACAGGTGGCTGCAGCTTGTGCCTGTGCCTATGAACTCAGCAGGTCTCCTGTAATGTCACGCATCTATTTCCTGTTCAGTCGCTCTTTTCCCTCGAGAATGTAATTGTCAATAAATGATAAGATGGGGAGTGTGTGATGGAGCGGGTCTGAGGTTGGAGTATTCTGGGCGAAAATGTGATTTATCTTAAATGGTGGGATCCTGCTGAGTGACATTTAGCCCACGTGTGCTCGGTTCTAGGGGTTCAACGGGGGGCCTGGAATGTCGCGAAGCTATTATTCTGGCCAGAGAAAGGTTTTCTATTAATGGAAGCGCAGAGCTGCCCTGTGGCACTATTCAGTTTGCACTCTTTGCCCCCCAACCCCAATCACAGTCACAGGTTGAACAGAGTCGGGGATGTTAAAGTCAGACGGAGTTGTCACTGTTTATTATTGTTGGTTAACTTGAGTTTTTGCTTGGTTTAAACTCCCTTTATTTTAAGGATTCTGACGCAGTCTCTACATGTCTCAGGATGAGTAGGGCTACTTAGAAATGACATAATTTGGCATGTGAGTGGTACTATACCAGTAGTGTCAGTGTTCCAGGAATACAATAACCATATTGATGGGACCTTATACTAAAATAGATTAAATTAAAATGTTAATTTTCCTATTTATATTTGAGATGAATATGTTTTGAGTTCTTTACACTGAGGTTCCCATCATGCTTTGGGTGATGTAAACATGAAGTATACTGTTGCCATTGAGTCAGCCAGTTAGCTGTAAGCTACACCTGAGTCCTATGCACCATGGACAGTTATGCTACATTAGCTACTAGCAGTTCCTGTTTGCATTGTAACCATGATTGTGCAGAGAACAAAAACAAGCAAGATCCTTTTGATCCTGAAGGAAAAGGTCTAAACGTGATGTTTTGTGAGGCTGAATCTGTTCGGCTATTGGCCGGGTGTGTGGTGTGAGTTCTTGGAGAAAGATTAGAGATACAACGAGGAGGAGGTTTTTTTTTTTGTCCCACCCTGAATCATTACAGGTTCAACAATGTTCAAAAGGTCTCATCCGAAGTCACCTCTCGGTCATCATTGCCAGCTGACAAACGAAAAGTGCGACAGATTCAGAGTTGTCTAGGATTACCGGGGTCAACATGTGGAGGAAGTCCGATTGGACGACAGGGTGAAAGAGTCAGCTTCTGTCTTGACCGCCGTCTGGGTTTGATGTCGTCCGGGAGCAGCATCAGGGGAGCAAGGAGCTCTGAACGTAAATATAGGTGGGCCAGAAGGGCACTTTTATCAGACGGATAAACTCACCTCCTCCTCTGAGGGACTCTTCGAGCTGCGACAATTGTGCCACTACATGGAAAAGCTTTTTGACTGAGATTGGGGGGGGGGGGGGGGGGGGGAGAGGGAGAGAGGGAGAGAGGGAGGGGGAGAGAGGGAGAGAGAGAGAGGGAAAAAACATGGGGACTTGCCATCTTCTCTGCGGCAGCATAAATGTCCAATGTGCCATTTGTAAGTAATGGAAGCACTTGTCCTTTACATGGCTAAGGATTCAGCTTAGTGCTGCTTTATTATCACATGTCACGGTGTTCAGCTCAGCACGAAAGGACTGATCTGAACACAATAAGGAGCATTTACTCTGTGCGTGCCCTTTTCTTGACATTCCCAGTTGACTCTTGGCTTCAGAGAGGAATGTCAGTGTTGATGTATGTAACAGATATTCAAATTCTACCGACATGCCTGTAGCCTTGTGACAAAGACAATAAGCCACCTGTGGACTCTGGTGCCAGCGGGATCGTGTGTCACTTTCACCACGCCCAGTGCAACAGAGTGAACAACATGGGAGCGTCACTCGGCTCTCTGCCTGCCTGCCCGCTATTTTCGGGTGACAGCAGCTGCCAGGCCTGTTTTGTCAGGGCCTCGCAGAAGGAACCAATGTCATGTGAGGCGAAAGTTATTTAGTTGCTTTTGTTGTCCCCCGTCAAAACAAAGAACATCTTATTAAGTCTTTTCTGTCCATAATTGAGTCCGATAAGCTTTATTTTCTGAAACCAAGTGCAGTAAGAATATCTCAATGTCTTTCCAAAAGAATTTTCTCGAAATTTATGTTTATCTTAAAACAAGAAAGACAAGGACAGGTCAGTGCACTATAATGGAGAAAACTTTTAAATTAAAGATTAAACGAGTTGATTTTATTAGCTTTAAGAATTCTACTCTCAAAACGTTGAACCGTAAAGACTCAGTTACTCACAAAATCAATGAATAAGAAGAAATCTTTTGCAGTTTATCATTAAAAAAAGGACTCAGTGGTGTTTTATTTTGACCATTTAAATGAAATGGCCAAATGACTTCAAGGATAACAGCGTTGGGCACAGTCGTCCATGTCTCTCTCAGGATGAATCCTAAGGACTTTGATGAGCCATTAACCGTTCATCTTGTCAAAATTAGATTTTCTTTTTAATACTTTGGACCATAAACCTGTAAAACTAGGGACATTGGTGCCAATTAGCAAATGCTAACACACCAAACTAAGATGGTGAGTATGGTTAACATTATAAAGCACCACTGTGCCTCCCAAAGCTGTCTTGTTTTTACTTTTTCAGACGGACCCTGGTGCATAATCAGCAGCTCATTTGCATTTTCTTCCAATTTTTCAGGATCATTTTCTGAGCTGTAAATGTGCCAAGAGGTCCTTGTTAACTGTGGCGGTCAGTGTTTTCATGCTGGAGGAAACATGCCTTTTGCCTGCTGATAATTGGTTTAAACCAATCTGCTTTTTTTTCGCATTTTTATGTTAGACATCTTAAAGATCTGAATTCATACTGGTTGATTATAATTAAGAATTTAGTGGTGGGGAGATGAGCCTTTACTAATTTGGAACTTCTCTATGTTTGGTGGACATAATTTCAGCAGGATCTCATTTGGCACAAACAATGGTGAGCATAATTAGTTTTGTGGAGCATCATATTCAGAGAGCAGGAAAAACTGTGGAGGGGAGATGTGCAATAACATCTTTCCCTGTCCCAAAAATCTAAATCATGAACAGTATTATGTACTGTGGAGTCTTCAAAACTCGTCAAAAAAGTGCCTCTCCTGTCACAGGAAAAGGCAGACATAAAGGAGGCGTAACTCTTGATTTTGCAACCTGGCACTTTACATCTAACAGGCTTTTTTAGCAAGTTAAGTTTAATTAATTTACAAGACCACTTAGAGAAAATGTATATATATGGAGGTTAATAGATGTTGCAAACTGGTCACATGGCAGGTTCTAACTTTAGAAGTTCACTTTAAGTTCAGCCCTCGTTCTGTGCGCCTAATTGAAACCATATTGTGTCCGATTGCAGAATACGAATCCAATCATATGCAATAACATCTCAGAGACATTCTCCACCTGCTGCTCAACTCATGCCTCATGCAGCCCCTCCATCCTTAAAAATTATCTGCAGCTGCTACAGTTACAATATGTCCACCTCCCCACATGCAGAACATAATTTACATTTTCTCACATGATGGGAATTTCCATTTCCATTGTTAGTGCAGGGCAGAGTTTCTCTCTGTGAGAATCCCTCCTCCCTAAAGAGCTGCCAGAGAAGTGTCATCGCTTGTGCTCTAATCAAACTCCTTCCCGCACACCGATAGACATCACAAAAGTATATTTTTTAGACAAAAACATCTATTTCTTTTTTCCTTCAGTTTAACAGTGTATTTCTCTTGTTTTCACGAATTTGAGACAAGTGAGTTACCTCAATTTCATCGTAAAATAACGGTAACTTACTGGCAGCAGGGACGGCAGTAATTTACTGATTTTTTACGATGGAGCTACCGTAATTTACTTTTACGGTATCTTACCGTATACTGGATTACGGTATGTGATAGTAGGATAATTAGGTTTTACGGTGATTTTACATTATATGCCAGAATTTTACCGTTTATTTACAAAGGGTAATACAACCCAATACTTTTGCATTTAATTTCCAACAAATAAAATAATCACAATAGACATTTAATACATAATTGTTACAGTTTAATACATGTTCTCAAGACAAATAATAAAGGGACATTTGTATTACATCACAAAATTCACAATGTACTGCATGTTTAGAAGAAAAATCATAAAACCTTTAATGACCGGCTTAACTGAACTCATGAGGATAACCTCAGACTAGTAGCGCCTGCTCACCAGCTCAGATCTGTTCTGTGTCTGTGAGGTCACCAGTGTGCCTGCATGCTTTAATAAACTCACAAAATCACAGCAACTTCTGAACTGGACTTGAATGATTTCTTCAACACATACCACTCCAGGTATCGATACCTAACCCTGAACATTAGTAGCATACCACTCCAGGTATCGGTACATACCTCTGAACAACAGTAGCACACCACTCTTGGGATAGGTACCTACTGTACCTCTGAACAACAGTAGCATACCACTCTTGGGATAGGTACCTACCTCTCAACAACAGTAGCACACCACTCTTGGGATAGGTACATACCTCTGAACAACAGTAGCATACCATCGGCCTCTTTTCGATCGGAGCATCACTGCCTCAGACACTGAATCAAAATAGCATTACGAGTGAAACGCTGAACTCGCACATGAATGAAAACATTAAAAGAGGATCTGGAAGAGCGTCTGGCAGGTATCCTCGATCTCTGATGATGAGTGACTGTAAAACAAACTAAATAAAAACACAATGTTCTGAACTTCTGGAAAGTTATATGACATCCAGGATGAACAAACTTAAAAGAAGCTTTGGGTGTGCAACTATGGGTTCGCATGTGCCTCACACATATTAACATGCAAGTCTTTACAAAAAGCTAATACAACAATACCATACAGTTTAAATCAACAGACTATGTGATGAGCTGATCACGTTAGGTGAAGAAATGAAGCTAAGACAATGGACCACAATGGACTAACGTTCAACACTAAAATGAGTTTGATCTGGTGTTAATGTTGCTCCTGTGATAACACACGTTACCGTTGGTGTTACCTCAACTGTTCATCGTCTTGAACAAACGTCGGTGATTTCTGGTCCGCTCTCTCTTTTGGTAATCGTCCCGTTTGCGGTCCTACAGTTGGTTCAATAAGAGCACAAGGAATATACATCTCCACATGGAATATACTCAGAAGGATGAACTGAAGCTGTTGTGTCCAAAGTCACATTCAGGAGCAGTCTGTCACTCTTGTCACTCAAAAATGACTTTTAGGCAATGAGCAGTTTGAATAATAACAAATATTCTATCGTCTTTACAGACACATTAACCTACAATGGACAGTACGATGTAGATGGATTGTGATTCACTGAACTTGTATAGAGAAGCGTATTTCCACCACTTCACAGAAAATACTGTATCATGCTGATAAATTACAGTAGTCTGCTGCTATTTTTAATTTACGGCATTGACTGTTAATTTACATGCGAGGGATGAACATTTAACTGTATGTTACGGTTATTATGAAATACAGTAAGATACCGTTTTAAATCCAATGTAAATTTACAGCAATTCATTACAGTGCATATTTCAGCTGAGACAGACAGCGAGAGGCGGGAGGGAGACACGTCCATCCCCTCCCACCCTAAGCTCTTTACGCCTCACTGTAAAACTGTTTGGGCTGCTTCCAGCATGGCTTAAATCATGGCTTAGCCAGCATGGGATTTGAGGTTTTATCCTGCACGTTTTGATTGTGGGTATTTTAATAGCTGAGTAATTGTGCAAACTGTACATTTAAGTCTATTCATAACAAAGGAGAAACATGTTGCTTTGGTATAATGAAAGTGGATTTTTTTTTTTTTTTTTTTATCAATCCTGTCAAATGTAAGATATTTAAAAAGGAAAACTGAATCCCAAATAGACTTTCAAATCGGGCATGGAAGAGAGAGAGCTGATCCTGCAGGCTTGACCCAAAAATGTTTCAAGGATAGCAGTGTTGTTGTCACAGCTCAGAGAGGATGTCGTCAGTGCTCATAGATCAGATCGCTCACTATATACAGTAACCGATGTCAAACAAACAAGAGTTTCAGGTTTCAGGCTGCGGGTAGTTACAGTGCAACCTATACAACATGAAACACAAACTGAGCACTTCTGTGTAGGAGCCAAGGGTTTAAAGGAGGATCCCCTTTCCAAGTCTTTTAACCTCCATTATTTTTTAAAATATCTGTGCAATCTGGCTAATGGTTGGAAGCCAAATACAAAGCTACTGTCTTACACTGTCTTGTAACGTATACTCGTGTATATTCTGTGACATGTGATTGTTGTTTGACCTTTCATGAAAAAATTATAATTAGATTTTGTATCAAATGCAGCGCCGCTGAAACATGCATGTTTGGTCTTATGTAGAATTTAAGTGTCCTGCGCAAAATATAGGAATAGGGGAATACATATTTAAACCAAGACTGACCACTGCCAGGTGAGATTGTGTCTGAAATTTAACGTCTGAGAAAAGCAGGGGTAAAACCTGCAGCGCTGTTTTCTCACACTGAGGGAGAAAGCCTTGCCAGTTCCATGACAGTCAGTTAGCACTACAACAT
Source organism: Anarrhichthys ocellatus (assembly GCF_004355925.1). Lineage (NCBI taxonomy): Eukaryota > Metazoa > Chordata > Actinopteri > Perciformes > Anarhichadidae > Anarrhichthys > Anarrhichthys ocellatus. The sequence continues at coordinate 6,786,726 of NW_022280034.1, forward strand.
AAGACAACAGAAGAACAATACAACAGTTATTTTTCATACAGTTTTACTTTTCTCTTTCCTTCAGCAACAGCTCCAGTATATGACTAAAGCAGCCTGTAATTCCGATGTGTATTAGTTTATTTACCTGAGGCACGTTTCATAAATATCCCCCCACTGTGTCTTAAAGACCAAACCACTTGGACAAATGTCATCATCGAAATGTTAGAAAGACTTTTTGAAAAGAAAAATGAGATTTAATAGTTGGTTTGTTTAATTTATAAAAGTCGAATGGACTCACTTTTTTTGCCCCCTTTCATGCTCCTGGGTTAGATATTTTGTCAGTGGGAGGAGGAAGAAATGTTTGAACAAGAGACTCTAAACGTACTTGGTGAGCATGCCCTTATTTGTACATTAATTGGTTCAGTGACATGGATTATTCATCCAAACAGAAAAAGCTAGGCTGCTCATCACATATTGTATAAACAGTTTAAAGGTGAGATGAAATGGTACAATTGACCCCTCAATTGTACATACATGAGTCGGGCCTCCTCGGCAGCACTTTGTGACTCACTGCTTTCACAGCCTTACTCCACTTTGCTGCTGTTGTCATATGTGTAGAAAACATAGTGCTAAGTAAAATAACCAACATGTGTTTTAGCAGAGATGTTCTCTCGCTGCTTAGCTTTGAAAACAAAGCTTTAAAAAAAAAAAATCGAATCATCCTCTCATAAACCTCTGAACCGATTCACCAGTCTGTCGAGTTTTTTCCTTCACTTTGTGGTTACCAGTAGCAACCAGCAGAAGCCTGTTACTCCAGTTCACTGAGCAGCACTCATTAGAGATCGGTGTGTTGATGTTGGGGAAAGGAGTGATTTCAAGAAATGTGAGTGGCTGTAGAGGCCCTGCAGGCGCTTCCATTCTCTGGAGTACACTGCTTATAGCTGACAACAACAGTCATTTTCCTACGTGGCTTTCTGCACTAAAGGCTGACACTGTTTTGTCATATATACGAAAAAGATATATAGGATTTTATTTTCCTAGTTTCTCACCACGGTTGCCATGTTGGACACATGCAGAGAAAGTATTATTTATATTAAATCATAAATCGATGTGCCGTATACTGTAATCTGGACAGCAGCTGTTGGGGAAAGTTCACCGGGTTATTTTTTGACCCGCTGTTTTCAGCACCAGAGAGAGTTTGCTATAACGGTGTTAATAATTATGTCATCAACACACACTCTCTCTGACGACGTGTGTTAGAGAACATGATAAGGCTCACAGCAACGAGTAACATATGATTATATATGAAAATAAACAACAAAATATGTCATCTTATCTTGTAGTTTTTACCTGGTTTAAATTCTGACTGGAGAGTTTTTTTTTAATTTAAGTACATCATGTTTACAAGGTCTCAATTTGACACCATTCACATAGTTTGGGATAATGTGCTTGGAAGAGAGAAAGAAATAGAAACGGATGTTGTGTCTCAAAGCCCTAGACATTCTTACTTTCCATACTGGCTTTGTCCCTCGTGTGCAATGTTGGTCTCTCCTGCTGATGTCAGCGAAGGCGTCTTTTAGCTTCCTCGGTCCCTCTGCTGCTCAATGCAGTTGCGTTGCGATACTTCGCAGCAGCTCCAGGCAGGCTATGTGCCTCCGTGCAGGAATAAAAACTTCTAATGCGCTATTAGAAACTGCTGTACCGGGGACCTTGTTCTAGTGCCTCATATGATTACCAAAAATCGTGTGCACAGCGTCAAGTATTGTTTACCATTGTTTATCAACTGTATAAATCAGGGGTTGTCTAACAGGTAAGGGCACATTCAAAATCTAATAAAAAAGCAAGGCTGAAGTTGTCTCGATTTTGTCTGAGCTGGGGCCCCCAGTGTCCGACTCGACGCTATGTCTTCACAACACAAACCTCCCAGCAACCATTTGTTGCACCATCATGGAGTCGAGTGAAATCCTCGCCTGAAATATGTTCACATTAGCCGTTTGATAAATCACCTCGGTACAAAGCTTGTAGCATCCGTACAGGAGACAATCATGTGCATCCAGTCTCCTACTGACTGTCAGCGTTAGTTGATGTTAACAATGAAAGTGAATTTGTGGTTTGGGTGTAGGTCAGGAGCTTTTATTAGTAAAGGTCTCATAAATGTCAGACAAGACATTTATTTCCAATTTTTGGTCGATTCTGCTGTTGGTTCCCCTTTAGAGGAGGATGCATTGGGAGTGAGAATGTTATTACTGAATGGCAGGTCTATCCCTTTGAAACTGCCGTAACGCTGGTAGTGATCCCTAATGACGAGGAAGCAGCTGCATGCTGCTCCACAGGAAGCCTGCTGGACAAAGAAATAATCTGCTTTTATTGACAAGATAAGAGAGAAATCCCTTAAACCCACCGGTTTTACTCTTTAGTGTGAAAGTCGCACGCACAAAAGAAAAGCGTACACATCCTGGGGAATATTCTGACTGATGCAGTACAAGCCTGAATATTATTCAATATGTATGGGAGGGTTTCCATTCAGCAAAAAGAGGAATAGTGCAGTTGAGTTGACTGAAATCAAGTTAAAGTTTTAAAATTGTATTCATACTTTATGTTGTACTAATATCTCCTCATGTACAATGTACCCAGTGTACAATTCATCAGATGCAGCTGTGACACACAGCTCAGGGAGACAGATACGATACTTCAACACTGTTAGCGCATGATTGCTGCAATTTGTGTAAAAAAAACAAAAACATTCCTCATTCTTGAAGTCGTAACTCTGTCAAACAGATGTGATATACATATCTTTAGAGTAGGTGCGACTTTCTGAGGATATTATTATTTTCATCCTTTCATGTTTATCGTGAATAGACATTAAACTACTCAGGAAACCGAGAAAAAGACTCCACAACTTGCCTGAGAATCAAGTTTTTTAAGTTTTCTTCAGAATCAAAGTAATCCAGTGATAACTATCTGTACATACATCAGTACAAAGCAAACAGGAACTGTTGATGACGAATTCAGCGCACTTTTAATGGTACCAATTGGCCAAAATGTAAAGAAATACCCGCTAAAAATAATAATACGGGTACAAGATGTAGCCCACAGCTAACGAACTGACCACATGGCAACAATCCTGTTTACATCCCCCAAAGCCTCAAATTATGCAAACTGTAGTTTAGTTGCAAAGCTTATAGCATGATTATCGTCCAAATTGAGGTGAGACAAAGAATATTGTTTGGAGAGACAAAATGTATCAATATTAACTTTTTTTTCATGTTGCACAATTAATATTTACTGAACCTCAGAATGTTCCGTCGAAATGGGCGTCACAATTTTATCTGTTAATCAGATAACAGAACACTGGCCAGAGGTTTATGATATTGTGAGGGAGAGTCTTAACAACTCTGGAAATTTATGACAGCGATAGTGATTTTATTGTTTTACTCCTCCTAGCAACAGGCGGCAGGTAAATAATGATGGGCCAATACAATTAGATAATATGTTCTCTGGCAAATGGTGTTTTCTTTTTCCTCTTCCTCCTTCTTATCTTTTTAAAATCTTTTCTCTGTCCTCTTTAGTTTGTCCTTTGACCCCACTCACCATCTCTGATGGGTATGGTCAGAGGTGACGTAGATCCTGGAGAACACTTCATTGCACATCAGGACAGAAATGTGAGGAGAAGCTTTTCAGAAGGTGTAAAATTACTCTTTAAATAATGTTAGACTTGTTGGGTTTAATGAATCATCCACCGGGGTTTGTGGTTTCTTTGTGTGTTGTTCCGACCAACAGTACAATCTCCCGTGTGATTTGTTCATTTATATTATTTATTTTTCCCTGGCAGTATGTGGTTTTAATTGACATTAAGTGTTCTTGCTAAACATGAACTCCTTTTGATTTGTGCTTTTTGGACTCTGCCAAAATAATAATTAGAAATGGCACATGAGCCAGTAATGGCATAAAACTTAGGACAAAAAAGGCATTAAGCAGTTTTGGCACTAAAGATGATACTTGGTGCTAAAAATAGTTAATGAAACATTAACTTAATGCCTTTATTTTCTTTGGCCCCCTGCCATACCAGGAGGTTGTATGTGCTCTCTATACTCATATGAGCCACCAACTCTGTGGTTCAACATGGTGGTCACTCTAAATATCTGTGGCAGGGTCACACACTTTGCCGACTGGCACATTGAACTCGTCCAGCTCTGTGTCCTTCAGCTTCGCCTCAGTCGTGCATCACTAGATTGATAAAACAGCTCGGGCATGATCAGAATGACACATGATGAGCCACTTTCTTACCACACACGTCTGGGGATTATATCATATTTATCACCTTCTGCTGCTGTCTTCAGTGACTGCGACCCATTATGAAATCTGATTGTTATCTTATCTGATGATGAGTAATGTGACACTTTCTGCCAAGAAGAGATTGAGTATTCCATTAAGCTCTGATGCATTTATTATATCTCAATGTATGAAGCTTCCTCCTCCTGATGAAGCCAATAAAGCCAGGCTTCGTTTTCCCGTCATTCGTTTCTCAAAGTGTAAATGTAATCTTCCTAAGTGATATTAGCATGGATCAAAGTGGCATGTTACTCATGCAAAAAGCAATAATAAAAATCATACATTTTTCATTTTCAGCACACAACACTTTATTGGCATTCGCACTGCAAACCTTAAACATGAGGAGCATGGTGATGCTTTGCCCTCGGGTCTGATCCCAATAACTGAAAATGTTATGCTTAATATTGCAAGAGGTTCCTTTGCCATTGCTAGGAAACAGATGAAAGAAGATGATAACAAATATCATACACTTTTATCAAATTCAGTTATTTTGCTTTTGTAAAAATCTGTGAGAAAAGAAAATGATGAGCTTTTTGTTTGGGTGAATATTGCACAGCGCAGTGAACACGATGATGGCGACAATGACTAAAGTGATTGTCAAAATGAACTCCTGTCCGTTAACTATTGACGCTGTTTTTGAAATATTTGTGGTTTTGACCTTTAAACTGTGAATGTTTGTCTTTCCTGCCTGTGGCTTTGTCACAGAACAGCTGTGATTTGGACAATTTAATCATAATATCTTGTTCAGGAAGATGAGGCTGTAGCCTGTTATGAAACACATGCTGGGTAGGTTATGCTCAGATCATGCTTTAGGAGGGTGCCAGGCGTCAGGAGAACCATCCAAGACCCCATTAGTATGCATGTTGTGTTTTTGCCTGTCGCCACAAGCATGGGGCACATGTAGACTCAGCCAGTGAGCGCATGTCTGAGCTGAACAGGGACGCAGCTGTCTCTTAAAAGGCCCAATCCGTCATTTTGCTAACCATCTTATTTTCAGGTAGAGCTTATATTTTCATGTATAATCAAAACAGATTGATGGAAATGTTTGTTTATGTTGGCAGATAATAGTTGAAATTGTCAGCATGTTTTGACTTCAAGGGCATCAGAAATTATTTTTAACTATTAACACGACATGTTAGCTTGTTAGACATTGACGAGCTTTATGATTGTGCAGTTCGACTGAAATCTCGCAATATAATCAGGATTATTATTTGAGCCGTGATTGTTGAGCCATATTTCAGGCCTGGCTAACGCTCTGCGTGTACTTCAAGTGCTCTAAATAGACACTTGAGAACCTCAAAGCATCAAAAGGTCACACTGATATGAGTGGTCATCATCCATCATGGTGCTTTCAGCAGCAACTTGCAGAGCAGAAGTTGCATCAGACGTCGCAGATGTCCCGAGTTCAACAGTAAAGACAAACAGTGTCTGTTTAAAGTGTTCATTCAGAGTCCGTGTTTATTGGGGTTGCAATCCATCACGTTTATGGCCGTTGTCGTAAAACATGCTAATTCGCTGTTATCACCCTGGCGAAGGATAAACTGTGCAGCAGAGCTGTAAACAAAGTCTAGTTAGTGAGGACAGTCATGATGACCAAGGTGCCTCTCACAGTTCAAGGCTGCATTACACATTTACAGCTGCTCTAAACCTCACATGCAGTAAAACGTAATGTCTGTGCAGGGGGATTCACGGTCAATTTAAGCAAAGTAATATAAATAATTAATAATTACAGTATTGAGTATGTGTGTACACATTTTTCTCAGGCTGTCCTGTAGTTCTTCCGGGAGGGAAACATGCTTTCTGACTAGAAATTCACAATAATTCAAACTGAGAATTCTGAGAACTGCCCCTTTTAATTAAAACTAGTTTTCAAGTTCTGGAAAAGACAGCTGATAAAAGAAAATGGAAATCCACTTATGTAGCAATTCATACAGTCTGAAATTGCACTATTCCGCTTTAAGATGGCTCATTGATTTTTCCTCTTCTATTGAGCTGTTTTGTGTTTTTGTGTTTGCCATTATGCCCAAGATGCGTTATTAATCAATATGGCATTTGAGGACAGACAGACAGACAGACAGACTGGCTGGAATTTACCAGGAAAGTCCTCGGGTCATTTCGTTTTGGAAAGCAGCACCGTGTTCCTGAGAAGCTGCTGGGGATCAGACAGTCACCCATGAGGAACACCAGGCTTATGCTCCTATGAACATTTAAGTTGCACACAGTTAAAGCTAGAGCTGCATGAACTGGACGTGAAGGTGGGGAAACTGAGGGTTCAACTAACGGACAGTTGACTGCACACACAAATCTCTGGCATCCCACCGATGAGAGCTTTGATCCCACGGTGATCGCAGCCTTTAATGGAATATAGAACAAACTGACCCCTGCTTCTTCTGATTCCCGTTTTTAGATACTGTAGCAGCTCACGGAGTAACACGGCCTCCCACTGCAGATTTTGTAAAGCGTGTTTCTACCGTACCTGAATCTCAGTGAGCTCTCATCTAATACGATTCTGTTAACCGGTCCACTGCTGCACGGCAATATCAACTGCGCTCTTAATACATTATGAGCTAAATGCATCCGTCGTTCATTTGCATTTGAATCTGAAGTTTCAGTGAGGGTGACGCCACCGTGGACTTTGAGCTTGCTCCCCACAGCAAAAGAGATTTTCTTTTTCTGCTCAAGCAAAGTTCCCGTTTCTTTGGCAGGTTATTCACGCTGGTTGATGGTGAGTCACTCTCCAGGAAGAGTGGAGGAGCATGAGTGGGTTCTCTGATGTTTATAGGTTGACTTCTGAATGCTTGAGACCTGCTGGTGCGCTCTGCAGGGCCGTGACATACTGTGCATCATAGACTGGGACGATTGCTGGTGTTATAATCTGTTGTGAAAGTGGACTGAAAAGAATTTGTCACACACACACACGTACAATTAATATTTTTTTGTTATGTTATAGCGAAACATTTCAAACAGTTCATAGTTGAACTTGGAGAATTTTGAGTAAATAATGTATTCAATTTTGTTTCAAGTTTTTCAGCCAACCTCATTTTCCCAGTTTTGGGGATTTTTGTGCCAATTGTGCGATCTGTACTAGTTTTTCACTCCTAGACCTGAGACTTGTGTGAAAAAAGATAAGAGGACTTGAATGCTGTAAAGGACTTACTTGACCAAAAACACTCAAGTCAATTTAATTTATGCACACCGTCCAAAATCACAAGTTTGCCTCAAAGGATTTAACAATATTTTCTTGTATCACTTTGTGATTTCTATCTTCTATCTTCCATCTTGTTCTTGTCAACAGCATTAAATAAATAGTACAAAATGTTTGCTACAAAAATACATTTAGATTGGACTGAGTATGTCTTGGCAGCTCTCTTGGTCATCATGCAGTGGTCGGTCCTCTCTGTGAGTCTGAGCTCTCTCAGCCTCCTTGTAGCTGGAACCATCTCCAGATTACAGATGTGATGCATCATTATCCGCCGACTGAGATGAATGATGAATGCTGGCACCGTCTGCTCTCACCTCATTGACAAACCCAGTCATGATTGCCCCCCCCCTCTTTGTGTGTGTGTGTTACTTTACTGCCATCACTGAATCTTCCTCAGCCGGTGGCATTAGCATTTCTAGGGTTGCACCAACTTTGTTTTCTAGACTGGGATGGTCGGAGGCATAAAGAGATTTCCTGGCTTTCAAAGAGGAAAGGGTCAATAAAAAATGCATGCGGGTGCTTTTTGTCATTACGGAGCCATCACTGGTTGCTGGTTGCAGGTTGAATACAATTTCACATCATGGAAATGAATTAGTCTGAGCTCATTCATTATGGATGCCCATTGGTTTCTTGTTCAGGATGGCCATTGTGTCATTTCTAAATGAAAGCCAGGTAGGGTCGCCGATAGCCTGGCAATGTATTTCAGGATGTAAAACATTTGTCCTGCTGTCTGGCAGAAACCTTTCTGGTCATATGTGTGTCTCTGGGTCGAGCATCAGCACTGACTTTTACAAGATGAAATTAGGATACTCATTTTGCAACAGTATTAATGAGCTGCTGTGCTTTTTGACTTCTAAAGTAGGGCTGGGCGATATGGCCAAAATCATCTATTCAGACATCAATACCCCTTCATATCTTCATAACAAAATACTGATTCTGAGTGACAATACTGAGGTAAGACGGTTGAGAACGCAGGTTGTTTTTCTACAGTTAACACCGATGGTCACCTTGAATATACTGATTCATTCTGTGTTTATTTCCCATTTAACGATTTGTATTTTCAGTTTAATCTGATTTCCTGTGGTATTCGTTTCACCCAAGCCATATCAGTGTCAGAGCTGTTACCTGACAACTCTTACTTTGTTTGCCAACACCTCCGGATCACATGTTTATTACCCCGCAACCTGCCTCCCAGTCCGCTCTGAACAATCTATCCACTCAGGCGTCCGTTTATTCAGCCCCCCCCCACCCCCCCCTGCAGAAAGTCAGAGTGACAGAGTAAAAGCGATGCCCTGGTTGTTATTATCATGCTGCTCTACTGTGGCCACCGAAAGCTTCGGGTTCATCTGCCTCCTCCCTTGTTTGTGTCTGTGAAAACTGAAGCCATTTCTGTCACCTCGCCCACTCTTCCACTGCCTATTTACATGATAAGCCGAGCTCTTGTGTGTTTATTTACACTATCGGATATACAGTAACTGATGGGTCCTTTTGTGACACTGCTGTTCCACTTAGCACCTTGAAACACATTGAAACACATTTCTGTAATTTCAATGTGTATAGCAAATGTCTAATTAATGCGTTTGTTCCTCTTTAAGTTAACTTTCAGTTTGGTTGTCTAATAGTTTATGCTTAAAAATAAGTTGTAGAACAAAAGAGCTAGAGCTGCAGCTAACAATCATCCTCATCACGGATTTATCAGCTGGTTATTTTGTCAATTAATTGATTAATCATTTAGTCTGTAAAATGTAAAAACATAAAACAAAATAGTGAAAAATGTCCATCATGATCTCCCAAAGCCTGAGATGACGTGTTCGCATGGTTTGTTTTGGTCGACCAATTTACAATATCATGAGAAACAATTACTCAAATAACAAGAAGTTTGTAGATTCATTTTCTATTTTTCGAGTAATTGTTGCAGCTCTTAAAAGATCAAATAATTTTATGTTTTGACTTTCTTTTTTTTTTGCTTCTGTGTAATTCTTACTTTTAATTTAATTTGCTAATTTGTACCTAATTTCTCCCTGATCCATTTATTTTGTTGGTTTCATGAATTGTGCACTTTAACAGAAGTATTTTCATCATCAAAAGTAAACCCCTCCACACATCAAATATATGTACATGTATTATATACTGTTTTAGTTCTGAACTCGTTTTTTGTTAAAGTATATTTTGGATGATTAACTATTACAACTTAAGTAAAATGCTCCTTTTGTCTTTTTCCCCAGGTGGTGCTCGTATTTGCTCTCAGCATCGGAGCCCTTGTTATATACTTCATAGATTCTTCTGAGTAAGTATTTTTTGTTAACGTACTTCACTATTAATGCTACTCTGGCTTATGGGTCCCTGCTTTACTTGTTCCACTGCACAATATTTGAGAGATTTAGAAACTGAAAAGTGGCCTTGAGTTTGTCTCAAGTCCTGATGTCCCTCAACGCTTACAGTAGCTTTATTGCAAAAAGTTACAAATCGTCAGTTTTGTCTCAGAGGAATGTAGAAATTTAGCAACTATGCTCTACGGTCTTTGGTTATGTGTTATGAAAAGATGTACTGGATGTATTTCAGATATTTATGATTTTGATTACCCTCAGAAACTTCAGCCATTAACTGGTTCCTACCCTCTCGTAAATCCTGAAAGAATGCATATAGTGTAGTTCTAGCCTTAATTACACTGAGTGCTTTGTGCCTTGTATGTGGTATATGAGAGCAGGTACTTGCTGGCTGTTATGATCCAATCCCCTTCCAGGTTAAACTGCTACGAGCTTGCCGGCGATCTCTGCTGACAAACGGCCAGTGCTCACAGATGCTTAATCTCTATTGAAAGGATCAGACTCTTAAACAGGCAGGAAAGACCCAAGTTCCTGTTCAAAACCAATCACTGTCACTCATCGAACTGGAGGAAGTGGGAGAGCCTTTTTGCTCCATGTGTACCGTTACTGCATCCCGGTGGTGTTTGGACAGGATGTGCCATTAAGAAGTAGAGCAAAATAAACCAGGAAAAAAGCTTTTACCAAGCCCAGAGGGAGTCTCCGCTGGGAGTAATGTTAAGGCAGAGGAGAGAAAATGGGCTATAAAACTTTGTAATCTGGCTCATGCTGCTGGAGGCAGGCGTTCAGGTTATTTGTTATTTCATAAGACTACACAGCTGAGGGCTTGGCTGGCGGTTTGCGAGCATGATCTCATTTCATTACATCCTCACCAATGCCATCTGTGGCCTCCTGTTCTCAGAACTTGCTTGTAGCGGCGCCTGACACCTTTTTCACCTGATGAAGGATGATTTTTAACCTTTTTACACATAAGAAAGGCCCTTGTTATAAATATACAATGAGGTATGATGCTGTAGCATCTGCATAAGTGTCAATCACTTATTTTCATATTCATACAAGGCTCTTTGTCCCAGTTTTCATTCAGTCGTGTCCAGGTCTTTCTATTATTCAGTATTTTTTCACTACCTGTCAAGCCAACAAGCCTGGTACTTAAAGAAAAAGCAGCCAGTCAACTACTGTCTTGCATGCTTCTAAGGGGCAGCCAACAGTAACGGATACAACCCTTCCTGTAATTAGTCCTGTGGGGCTGCTGAGGCTGTCCTATGATGGGCAGGTTGACCTGGCTGGAAGCAGCACAGAGAGAGACAGACGTCAACACAGCAAGACCCACTTAGAATCATAGAGAACAACTCCAGCTACGAGCTGCACAGAGAGGAAGAAGAAGACGGTTAGGTCCCACCGGGAGTTTTACTTCATGAAGCTGTAGTCGTGTCTTACTTTGCACCCTATGCTTCCATGTCGTCCTGTGTTTCATCAATGTTGAAGTAGAGCCAGGTGTCAAACCTCAACACTGAGTACTGAACAAAGCTGCTGTTGAATACTTGGTCATACTCTTATTAGTATACTCTTATTCTTTTGCCACTGGGGAGCAGAAAAACTTCACAACAAGCCGACAAACCCACAGCCATAATTGTCCTGAAGTTTTATCTTAGAGTTCACGTATTCAATTCATTTCATTATTTATTTGGTATAGTTCAAAATCACAAAGCACACATTTGCCTCAGAGGGCTTTACAATCTGTACAACCTGTACAGCCCAAAGTATCCCATTCATCCCTTATGTTTTGGCCACTTGGAGGCAGCGCAGCAACCTTTAAACATTGACATGTTATCCCCTTATAAAGCTGTAAAGTTGACAGGGAGGAACATCAGCATTCTTTTAGGCATTTATTTTGCCAAATAAAAATGATAGTTTTGTAGAAAAGCATACTTATATTGCTCAAAGTAAGGTATAAAAAAAATACATATTGTATTCAAACTTGTACTGAAGATTTTCAAACAATACCTGGTTGAAGTGATCTACGTGACCTTTCGCTCTCAGTGGATTAAGCCTTTCTGCAGTGCCATCGCATAACATCAAGGTCTCCTCCTACTGTTTGATCTGAGTCTGAATTGAATGAGGGAGAGAGAGACCAGAGCGACTTTGGGCAGGAAGGGTTTGTGATCCATAACGGGCTTAGTCCTCTTCCACACCAGGTCTACTGAAACTCAATTATTTAGCACCGCAGGTCTGCCTCCGCTATATGGTCTGTCACCCTGCTATGACGGGGATTTGCCAGGCTGATATGTCATTACAGTGAATGAGGGCAGAACTATCCAACGTATATTAGGACTATTCTTAGAGATGCCTAAAAGAAGATCAGCTTTTCTTTATCTTCATTGTTACTTTTGAGGAATTGTCCAGATGCAAGACAATTGAATGTAACAGTTAAGTTAAATGTATCTCTTGGGTTGAATAAAAGAAAAAAACAAAAATATGCAAACGTTAAATTAGAGTACAATCAAAACAATAACTTTTATTTGTAAAAGTGCTGATCTTTTCAAAGGCAAGAAGTCCCTTACAGACATTTGCTCTTTTTTTCCATGGACAGGGTGTGTATTGTTTTGCATTGAAGATGCAAAAAGTTGATATGGATGTTTTATTTTCTTGTTTTCAGCCCTTAGGAAGAATATTAAGGTAAATAAATAGGAGTTATATAAATACTGCCTCGCTTTGGGATGAGATGTGATGGTTGCGTGAGGCCGATGAAGATGGATTGAGTCCTCATCACATCACCGACCTGATCATCAACCGAGTGTCACTACTGTGCATCAGATCGGGTCAAAATTAATCCCTGAGGTATTTTAATATTACCTAATTCCAACTCCACAAGGACAGCATTTTATCAAACAGAGGTTATTCAATTTCTTTTTTTACGTAACAAAAGCAATTTGCTTTAATCCGACTGGTATTAAACAGCACAGGGGAGATTGTTGCTGTTGATTGTGAGTGTAGAAGACTAACAAAGACACACAACAACAAACTAAATGTACGAGAGGGACCTGGTTGGCACTGACATGCTGCAGAGAAGAAAGACATGATTCACGATAGCGTGCGCTTTGGGGAAGTGTTTTAATCAATCTATCATTGATTGTATCATTTTTGAGGACTGATGCGGTAGAATGATCCCGTAATTTACATGAAAAAGCAAAGATTACAGAAAAGTCACAATGTATTCCTGACATTTTTTTCCTCAAAATTATAATTTCAATTTTGATAAATGAAAATGTGTGTAGTAGAAATAGACTGTATATGTTTTGCTTTTATTATCCTGTTAATCATCTAATTTACCGACCCGAATGGCAACTAATCATCATTTTCACTATCAATTAATCTACAGTAGATTGTTCTATTTGATCAAATCGATCATTTTTACAAGTTCCCGGAGTCCAAGTTGGTGTTTGTTTGACCAACAGTCCAAAAGCAAATGATATAAAACCCAGAAAAATAATCAATCCTCACATACTAGAAGACGGAACCAGCTAATTAATCAAACAACTAAATTGTTCTGGCATATAAATGTTCTAGCAAACGACTAATTGATTTATGGACTAATTGTTTCAGCACTAACGCGATTAATTAACCAGTCACTGTTTCTATTACGACAATCTTCCGTTTGATTTTTTTATCAATGTCACTCAACTATTCATTCAAATGGTATATTAATCAAATGGCATTGTTTGATTTTGAATGTACAGTAAACCTGTGTTTTCATTTTAGGTGTGAAAAATATTTTGAGAAGGATATCGTTCAACTGCCAGTTCATATTTTTTATGACACAACCCTACTAACCTATTACAGTCACATTCACCTGGTTAATGATTTCTCTTTATTTGAATTCTTAGTGCCAGATACAAGCTTTTTGCGGGTGAGACTTTACTGCATTGCTAGCATTTGCTATGGCTGCCTGATTTCATAGAAGAAGACTTGAGCCCTGCATGCATTTAACCCTTAAACTACTGCCTTGGCTCTGCCTTTCCATCATGTTTGAATTAATTTGTTCCTGAAATGTTTATGAGATCGGAAATGTGGGCCTGAGAGGAAAACAGCGGCATTTTCTATAATGTGATATGGCACCTGGAATATGACAGATTGTTTTGCAGTTATTTAAGGGTTAATCAGGCATCTCGACAAGTTATTGCTTGTGTGACAATGAATGCATGTCCTTTCTCAACAGAAAAAACATTGGAAAATACTATTGCACTTTTTTTCAACACTTAAGTTCCCTCTTCTTTTGGAAATCTTAAAAGTGGAAAAAGGAAAAGAAGAATTCATCTTTTATGCTTTTTTATACCATTGATATATATGCATTTTACCAACCCTTTCCTCACTTGACCACTAATATTTGTAAGACATCAACATACTTTGTTTCTCTCTCTGTCTAATAGTCCTATCGAGTCCTGTCAGAACTTCTACCAAGACTTCACGTTGCAGATCGACATGGCGTTCAACGTGTTCTTCTTGCTGTACTTCGGCCTCCGTGTAAGTAAAACGAGTAGATGTCCTTTATTTACACTCTTATCTGTGTACCTGAAAACTGTGAATCTCACCTTTTAACCCTTAATTTCCATCAGTTCATTGCCGCCAATGACAAGCTGTGGTTCTGGTTGGAGGTGAACTCGGTGGTGGACTTCTTCACGGTTCCTCCGGTGTTTGTGTCTGTGTACCTGAACAGGAGCTGGCTCGGTAAGGATGCTCCCATCTCTCCCACAGGCTGATCAAACAGGCGCTGCATTGTAGAGTGGATTTTTCGGCTTTTATTTCCCAGAAGCTTGGGCTGCCACCCAGTGGATTTAACGGGTCTAACAGTTGTCAATGAAAGCACCAGATAATCTCAGCACGTCCCTAGACTTGCATTACATGGGCACACCTTTAATATTTGCCATATAAGTTTGATAATTTTGTCATGAAATTAACTCTATGGCATGATATACATGAAAAGTTTGAATGATTTTCGCCATTACTGTGGAAATGGTGCATCAAATTAAAAACTCTGCCAGAGCACAGCATGAAACCTGTGAATTATGGCGACTCCATGGCTCAATAAACATTACTCGTCAAACTAATGCTTGTTTGCATGACAACGCTATCAAATATTGTATGGCTGTCATCTGGTGTGCCATTTAAACTTGCATTCATGCAATCTGATTTAAATGGAAATGTAATCGGCTCCATGTCTTTGGCCATGTGCTGTGGGCAGTGGGCATTGTGCTGCAGGTGTCATTCACATGCCCTTCATCTCTCCGGTATAACTCTCCAGCACACCTGCAATAACGCTCGAATGAAACCACGCTGTGATTGTGAAATACACGAATGGATTAAAAAGACAGGTAATAGGCTTTGTTGGGGCCTTGATCGCTAGAATAGAAGTCAATCTGCTAAATGTGTGAGGCTCATCACTTGGAGAGGTCTGTGAGGAATTACAGGATTAAGGGGGATCTCTCTGTTTTTTTGCTGCGTTGCAGGCTTTATAGCTGCTTTTCCTTCTCCTGTCAGCTGAGGAACAAACCGTCCATGTAGCCGACACCGGCATTGAACACCCTCTACTTTAGAGTCAGTATGACAGCTTGATCGGTTCAGTTGCATAACGTGCCTGTGTATTTTCCCTAGGCTGATGCACTGTGAGTGACTTTCGATGGGAAAACAACAAAAAGTAGGACTAGCTAGTGCTGGTTGCCGGTGCCATCTAGTGGACATGAGAGAGTATGACAGTATTGCCATGATTTTGTTGTTTTTTGGTATGGGCAGCAGTCTAGAGTGTCTGTATCATTGTCAGTTGCATTATACTGATTTTTATTGGCCATTTTATTGCCATAGTTGTTGCAAACGGTGACTATATTCAAGCTTGTTTTCTTGTGGATATTTTATGCGCAACATTTCAAAGTGTGTACTTTTTTTGGTCGTGTTTTAAACTTTCTTTCATTGCATGCACATTGGCTTTTGCTCTACATTTGTGCTATCTCGTGCTTTTATTTATTTTCTGATCATGCCTCCACTTTTTTTCTACATGCGTAGATATAATGCTGTTGTTTGATAGAAGAAGGGGAAAAAAAATCACAAATGAATCCCTCAGACCCACCCATCCCTGCAGAGCATCTGTGAGGTCTGTGTGGATGGAAAGACGTGTTACTAACAAGCCACACACTGAAAAATATACATCAGGATATAATTGAGAATAGATTGACCAAGACACCAAATCACAACAATATACTTCAACTACATTTTGTTTGGTACGTCACTGTTGTTTTGGGTTTAAAGACGGTAATGGTTGTGAGGAGAATTCAGCTGCTCGGTGTGATGCTGCTAGTCTTGTTTTTGCTGAAGTTGTCAGAGATGTGATGGAGGATGGACCTACCCTCCTACCCAAAGATTTGCATGACATTGCAATATTTTCTCTACATGATCGTTTTTGGCTGCATTACCCAGAACAGTGTGACCATTACTGCGATTCTGTTGTTGCTGTTACCCTCCTCTTTTGTTACCGTCTGTGTAGGTGTTGCCGTTTTTGTTATCTGCTCTGCCATGCATGCACGCTGTACAGCTCTTCTATTTTCTGTATTTCACACAAACCGAAAATGCAGCACTTTATTCCAGATTCCCAACAGCAAATAATCAAAGCCTTCATGCACGTAGTTGACCGAATACAGATTTGAATACTTTAGTATTGTATCTCAATCTGTATCCAGATGTAGTGATTCAAAAAGATCATTATTATTCAAATGAACATGAAGCGTAAAAAAAATATACTGATAGTTCCTGTGGTGTTTAGAATGAGTTCCAGTGGAAGTACTTCTGTCAGGCGTTATCTTAGTCAATATGGTCAGTGAGCAGTTGGTCGTGGAGGATTAGTCACTGATTTACTGTTCGGTTAAACTGAGGTCAAACCGGTGAGCAGGTCATAACCAGCTCAGCAGCATCTGTTCGCAGCTGTCCAACTCCCTCTTCTGATCAAAACTCAATCCTCCCGTCTGAACATTTTGACACAAATACACACACGGAATGTGCCAATATTCTCTCATACTAACGTTGATGCACGACAGGCTTGCAGATGGGCGCATGACACACATTTTAGATGTTGCGTAGGAAATACCTTCATGTAGAAACAATATACAGCAGCTAATAAGCACCATGATATGTTTTTACTGCAAAAGTCTGAACTCAGGAGCTGAAATTCTGACCTGCTGTAGGTGTGAAATACTAGCAGCACATTTATCTCTGACAGTGAAAATAGTCCAGTGCAACTCTTCCACATTTAATGAGGTAAATACAACACAACTCATCCAGATAAGATATTCATGTCTTGGGGGCCACATGTTGCAGTTTGTTTTGTCTGGAGCTGATAGTAAAACACAGAGAGAGGCTTTTGCATTAAACTGTCCACTGGAACTAAATGTCCTCTAATGCAAACGTCCTAAGGCAGTGGGTTCTAACTATAGGGGCTCAAACCTCCTCTTTAATGATTAAAGATTTTACTGGTTTGATAAAGGGAAACAAGTGAGACGCTGTTCTAGTTTGTTGTGCAATTCTCCATATTAGTTAATATTTATACATAATATGTATTCATTAGACGATAGACAGATTTCTTTTTTTTTTTTTTGCATGTTTTTGGTTTTTATGCTTGTTACGCCTTAAATCAAAACAATGTTTTCTTGCGACCCTGCAAATGCCTACTGTGGGGCTCCAGTTGTGACCAGTGCGACCACTTCTAAAGGGATTTTTAAAAATGTTATTCCAATAATAACTAGAGTCCTGGAGAAGCAAAATGATGCATTAAACAACAGGAAAAAGCTCAGATTAAAGTAAAGGCTGAGAAGAGTAGCATCACTTTTTGTAGCAGATCTGTTAATCAGATTAATGTTGTGACCCTTTTGGGGGTCCCGACCTCCAGGTTGGGAACCTAGGTTTCAATTTGATCTGTAATTAGTACAAAATTACACATTTCCACAAACCTTTATATGAATTAACATTTATGATTTAGTTGTTTTTTAGGACATTATAGGAAACTATAGAACCTAAGGCAAATAACGCTTTTTCTTTTTCTTTGCTTTTTTCTTCAGAAATATTAAATATAAATCTATTTAACTTTTATACTGCTCATTGTTTGTACTGAAATTATTCAGGGCACATTTGGTATTTTGCTGAAGTGACACATATTTCAAATTGTTCCGATTAAGTGGACTTTGCAGCTTCGTTTTTTCATGCTGCGCATTTAGATTTAACGTCAACTACAATAGTTATTACATCAGCTGTGATTAATTTAGGGATTATTGCAGAATCACTAAATCCATAGAAAAACACAATGATTGCCAAAGCTTGTCATTTTTCTTTCCATACACAGCTTTACTGGTTGTTCACATGACTTGTTTCCTGCTATAAAGGCGAGACATGCTGTTCTTGTCCAAGATTAGAGAATGAAATTTGGTTTGTCCAGAGCAGTTGCTGGGTTATATGAGATGAGATGTTGGTTACACTGTGAAGCCAGCTGACGGACAGACTCGCTGCCTGGCCTCTTCCTTTCCCTGGATGAATCCTAAAGGAGCTTACACTCTAATATCCTGATGGGAAAAGGGTTTGCTTTAAGCTCGACGAATGCGCCCGATCACAGCGAGGATGCTATGAAGGTCTGAGGTGAAATCCAAAAAGGCTTCTTCAAAAGGAGTCCTTTTTTGACGCCACCCTGTTTGGTGGCAATATCATGAAAGCACCTGATTCTTTTTGTGTTTTTTTCTCTTTTTGGAGAAGAATCATATTTTTTCTACACGATAGCTGGCACGGTGGATGCAGAATAGTGAAGAGGTGGATGTGAAGAAAATTTTGGACTTGACGTTTGCTTACCAAAAGTAACTTTCAGACATGATTCCCGCTAAGATATTAGTGTACAGGGGGCCCGATGGAGGCACACACTCTCAGACGGTTTCTAACACAAGAAGGCGCAAGAAATCAACCGGGGAGCTCTTCCACAACGGCTACAGGGTCAGGATGAGCCACGGGCAGGTCAGCGAGAAAGAGGACCAGGACAGCATCTGCTACAGCCTGGGTTCATGCTTCCATGTAATCTCCTACTGGGGTAAGACCTGCGGGACGTGGGAACGAGGGGAATCTCCGCTAAAGCTGAAGGCTGGCGTGTCCAGAGGTCTTTGGACTCCAGCTGGAACAGGTTCAGGATTTGCTCTGTATTATGTTCCCCATCTGGCAAACGCTCACTTGAAAATGAGAAATTAGCTTTTGGCAAGCCACACCACGGTTCACGTCATTTTATAAAAAAATATTTATTTTTCTGTCTGGCTGAATGATTGCCCGTAACGTCTTTGATTTGTGTCATTTGGCATTCACACAAATCTATTCCAGCAGAGAAGTTTAAAGCATGCAGAAATGGATTTTACTTGAATGCTTACTTTTGGCTGAGGTGGCTTTTAATTGTTTATGCAGCATTGACACTGTGGTGGATTGTGCTTTTTTTTTAAAAAACTGAGTCGGAGCTATGAATCATTTGGCTTTTAAACTCAGGAGGGGAGTTCCTTTTTAACAGGTAGTTTACTGCAATGTACCTTAATGATGACACAGGCACAATAAAATGTGTTATCTTGCTTTATCAGTCCTGTTTTTAATGAAGATTGTGATTTCTGTGTGGAGGCGGCAGTAAAATAGTTATGAGGTTGGGATTTAACGTATATGTAGCTTAAATGATGATGATGATGATACAGTCGATCAGTAATCGTGTAGAGGAGCTCAGGCTGGTGTTGTCACAGCTGATTTTGTTGTTGTTTTGCTGTCCTTGAACTCTCGGCAAAGCTATTTTTTTTTTTTTCTTCCTACAAATTTAGGATTTGACGTCACGTCTGTTTAATCATTGAGGTTGATGCGACAGTGTCCACCTGTCTCTAATCCAGGTTTTCATAACGTCCACGTTTAGAGTTTAACTCAGCAGGAATGAAACGTGTATCAGGCAGATGCCGGTGATTAAAACAGACTGAGTTGGTGAAGAGATACCTGGAGTGTTGCGATCGTTTTCTCCACATATTCCACAAAGTTTTATTTTATGATACAGTGAGGCTCAGTGTCGCTTGATCAGTTGGAGTTTATCAATATGAATCCAATGAAGTTGATAAACATGGATGAAAGTATGAAAGGTAAAGTGTTCTTGCACAGTCAAAATGCTTCTGATGTTGTTCTAATTGTTGTTATTCATCTCTGATAACTTCTTTATGGTCTTTTTCTCACAGGCTTGAGGTTTTTGAGGGCCTTGAGGTTGATACAGTTCTCAGAAATTTTACAGTTTTTGAATATACTAAAGACAAGGTAAGTGTGTTAATATCTTATTTGAATCTCTGCCAATGAATCAAACTGTTTGTAATGTTTTAACCAGTCAATGTGTGGGCATTGCATGTAAAGTGATGTGATCTTTTTTTTGTAGCTGTAAGCATGAATATAGTCGTACTTTCAAGGAGAGAAGTAAGCCTTTATGCAATGTCTTTAGCATTTAGCAAATTAGCATGAGGGCTTGCTTTCATTTGATCTGGTAAACATTGATATTAAGGAGTCTTGAGTCAAACAACACTCTGTTTGTCTCCGCGACGCTTAGTGGTAAAGCTTTTTGCACAGATGTCAGGAAGAGCTTATAGCGCAACAAACTGTTTCAGAATAATCTCCTCTCTCATTCACTCAGATGAGGGTAAAGACAAAAACGCACACAGTAGCAGAGGACAGAGGTCACGCGAGGACTATTTCTGCTTTTTCTCTTATTTAAAGAAAGTCACCCATATAAATATTACCTACACAGTGAGGAGAGCATCACGTTTACATTTGTCATATCTTTTCATGGCATGGTATAAAGTATCACTTTAAGTATCGGAAATATATTGTAAATGTGTGATCAGCCAAATATAAAGTATGCAATGTGATTCAATACATGTTAATTGAAAAAAAAAAAATAATAATTTAATTAAATGCAATAGCTGTAAAGATTTTTAGAACATGTTATATTATGTTTCTTGGATCACATGTTTTCTATTTTTAAGTATTAAATCTTATATAATACTTAAATCTGTTCATAATATTTAGCAGTTTCTCACTGTAGCTCCTCTCTTATGTTATTACTGGATTGAATATGAACACTATATAATACATTTTAGAGCATTTATCTTGCAATCTAGCAACTTGTTTTGACATCTTCAACTATTTTCATGATACCAATGTAATAACTAATCATTAACAACTGGTATTGTTTTTTTTTAGCAACTCAATAAAGCTGGTGAACCTGTGTTCAATCTTCATAAGCACATGGCTAACTGCAGCAGGATTCATTCATTTGGTGAGTTAGTGGGAGCCAGTCTGTGAAAGTATGCTGGTAGTGCAAATAGGTGCTCATAATTACATGCTTTTTTTTATTGCATCGTCAACATCCTTTATGTGTTTACCCGGTTGATGAACAAATCTCAACCTCTGTTCCAGGTGGAAAACTCGGGGGATCCTTGGGAAAACTTCCAAAATTCCCAGGCACTTTCGTACTGGGAATGTGTCTACTTACTCATGGTTACAATGTCCACTGTTGGCTATGGAGACGTTTATGCAAAAACCACCCTGGGCCGCCTGTTTATGGTCTTCTTCATCCTTGGCGGTCTGGTAAAAATCTCTCTTATTATTTACTGCTTAATATCCTCCATGCAACCAATCGTCACAGCCCGCCAGGTGTTAACAAGCGTCGGGACGCTCTGAACTCAGGACGCCCTTCACCTGTTGTTTACACTGAGCTGTTTTTGTGGCTCACCACAGTATGTTGCATGTCATGCATTGTATGAGTTGTCTACAGTATTGCAGCATTTATTCAGGTATAATGCTAAAAGTTTTGTTCTGTTATTTATGAATTCCTATATGACGTAGAATATTGGATATTTTGTTGCATCTGTTATTAACTGTAAAAGTACTGCGGTTTCAGGTGGCTCCTTTCTGTCTCTCTGCCCCTCCCCCTACCACCCCTACACTCCCCGCCGCCCCCCCCCCCCCCCCCCCCCCTCCCTCTTTCCAACAAACACAATGACACAGGCAGGATTTGTTATAGCCTAGCTTGATGGATGAAGCGACGTTATGTCAGTTTCTGCACAAATATTTAAAGACATATTAAGGGATAAAATGCATGGAGCTGAGATTTTACAGAGAAATTACAAGATGAAGAAATTCTTAAATCTTAAAGAAAACATCCTTTGTGGGATTTGCTACAGACCCGAGTGAGTTACCTGATAAAGATTATTTGGAGGAAACCATTATCCGGATCATAAAGTATTATTCAGGAGTGGATTAAACAGCATGGTGACACACTGTAATATAGGTAGAGTTGAGTCTTAAAGGGATTTAAGTGACATTTTATATAAAGACAAAATTAAATTTCAATCAATACATTTCAAACTCAAAGTAATCTCATATTATCTTTCGGGCAAGAACAGTTTGAACTCTTTGATTCTGACAGTCGGTTCAAAGTTACGGTGTGAAGCCAGACATTGTTCAAACCCACAGAGTTATATTTAATATTCTAGTGGAGATCCAACTTTCAAAAGATACCAGATGTGTCAGGCAGAATTTCAGAGAATTATGTTAAACATTATGCAAAATACATCAATATTCCTGATGGAACAGTGCAGTCATAAAATATTTGGAGTTTTTTTCCAAACTTAAAGAAGCTCAAAGAGGAAATTAAAGGAAGTTTTTGTCCGTTTCTCATATTTTATTTTCATGATAGGTATTGCAAATTAACTAAAAGAGGATATTCTTTACTCATAACAACAACAAAAAAAGGAAAAACAGATATGTATCTATACTGTCATTCTTGACATTACATTTAAATGTGTATATTATCTATAAAAACATGTTAATGTGAACTGTAATGAAAAAGATGTATTCAAAGTTATTATTTTGCTCTCTCATCAAATCTGTGAAATTGTACTTGTGCCCTTTTTTTGCACTCATTTTTTAGTTTGTAAAATAATAATAACAGACGCATGTGAATTCTTCAGGTCGTTGTGCAGCAGTGTAGAGCCTCAGAGTTACGGTAATGTCTGCCATCCATTCGGCAGCGCTATCCAAATCAACCTGACGCGTGTTTGTTGGACGAAACATGGCACATAAGGCTTTTTTCTTAATGATTTCTATTTTTCTATCACAGATTGACAAACCGCTCGTCAGCTGTCATTTTTCTCCTTTACTCTTCCAATATCCGTAAATATTGGCCTTGTATTTTCATTTTTCATTTTCATAGTTTTATTTAATATTTGGAATGTAACTGTGATATAACTTCAGGCTACATTCTTTTTTTAAATTTTACTTCTCCTACACACACAGTAGAGTTCCTCTTTTAGTGGAGTTTCTTTAAAAAATAAAAATAGAGGACCTGCTCTTCTTTGCCTATCTTTTTTTTAGTCTCTTCTTGTGTCTCTTATCTTCTCCTTAGGCCATGTTTGCGAGCTACGTCCCTGAAATCATAGAGTTAATAGGAAACCGCAAGAAATATGGTGGTTCCTATAGTGCAGTTAATGGGAGAAAGTAAGTATACTCCGCCGCAGTAGAACCTTCTCTGCATGCCCTTTTCTTTTTCTTTTTCATGCATGTAGGCCATGTTTGCTCGCTACGTGCCAGAAATTGCTGCTCTCATCCTTAATCGGAAGAAATATGGAGGGAGTTATAACTCGACCAGAGGCAGAAAGTAAGTCAATCAAATGAAAAAAACAATATTATATATATATATATTATATATTAATGGTAAGAATAATTTCAATTAATGCGAAAAATATATATATTTAATGACAGAGCCAAATTAAATTATAAAGTTGATAAACCCAAGCTTACCGGAGTTCAGTATTTGTTTATCATTTATTTAAATGATCAAACTCATACATCCAATCCTGTATGCCATTGCTTGCTTGCTTCATGCTGACTTTTTGGAATTTTGTTTTCTTGTTCTTGAAAAACTTGTGTTGCTGTGCTTGTCTATTCGTCACGCTTTGCTTCTGAATATTCTTGGCCTTTCTCTGCAGTCTGACCTACACCTTCAGGACTAAATATAATCTATATTGAGTTTACGGGAATAGTTAGAGAGTTAGACGATAAGAACGATACCACTCTCATGTCTTTTATGATAAATATTAGGCGAGAGCCAGGGGGGCGATTAGCTTAGCTTACCTTAGCATGCAACTCCCAATAATACTTGTCGTGTTTACATACATTTGTGTGCATGGATTTAAAGAAAAGCATTCATTGGTTATCTTTAGAGGACGTGGTTTGTGTATTTCCTTCTTTGGATAGCACCAGGCTAGCTGTTTCAGCTAATCAACTCCATATTTAAAGCAAAGACATGAGAGTGGTATCAATCTTCTCGTCTGACTCTTGGCATAAAAAAATAAGTGCATTTCTGAAAATGTCAAACTATTCCTTTAACATATACACTTTTGTGTCCCAAGCTTTCCAGCTGTCTCTAAAGATAGTGAGATTCTGCTGGATGCCTCCAAACAAAATATGGCTTTTGGTAGCATGCTATTGGTACTCGTGCTCGTTCACTTAGTTTTAAAGAAGCCAGACTTGGTTTGGGAAACTCTCTCAAACCAAATCTTTACTTCTTTTGTCTTGAAGAAAACTGACAATTAGAGCTTTGTAAGTTCACTTTTGTGTATCTTGTACACTTTTGTATTCATTATTTTGTCTAATTTGTTAATTATTGGTAAATTGAACATTTATAATCAAACTTGAGACGTACTAGGAGCTGAAGCAAACTATCAGTATGTTTGTGTTTTTGTATTTTGTTGTAATTACTCACACAAACATCTGGTCGACACAGTAGCTTTACAGTTTTAACAACTTAGTAGTTATATTTCACCAACAGAAAAATCAGGTCATGTAGTTATACCTGTTATTTTTGTTTTGACCTCTTGCATTTAAATATGCATGCATTATTGTTTTTCTATTTCCTTCTGTTTTCTTCTTCATGTCTACTTGTTGTCACTAGCACCATCATTACTGTCAGATATAACATCCTCTTGACAACAATGATTTGAATACATTTATTGAACATTAAAACCTCAGAGAATCACTGCAGTACAGTGAGCGATCATCTGAAATTATTTTCTAAATAATTCATAAATAAAAATATAATACAGACATATAGGAATAAATCCAAACTGGGTTCCTTACATAAAGGATCTGTGATGTGTGGGAATCAAGATAAACTGTGTGCTGATTTCATAATCTCCATCTAAGTAAACTCTGATCCTCTATAATCTGATTCTGAAATCCACAGTGCTCTCTGACCTGTATATTCAGTTCTCACTCGTCACGACGGGGACATCAAACAGCGCTCCTGTAACACAGTTTCTATTATTTCAAATAAATCACCTGAATACAAACAGTACTGATTACTTTTACATTACATCTCTCTCGTCTCAGATTCACCTTTTGATTCCAGGACAAAGATGAAGATGAAACAACGATTTGTGTGTGTGTGTGTGTGTGTGTGTGTGTGTGTGTGTGTGTGTGTGTGAGTGAGCGTGTGTTTTTGGTTTTGGACACTTATTCCGACTCCATTTTAGTTTCATTATGATTCTGCACTTCCTTTTCCAGGCACATCGTGGTCTGTGGTCATATAACACTTGAGAGTGTGTCCAACTTTCTAAAAGACTTCCTACACAAGGACAGGGATGATGTCAATGTAGAAATTGTTTTTCTTCATAAGTAAGTACAAAATATCAAGTACAAAACTACAGAGCCCCGCAAGGGACATGGAGGTGGGAAAAATAAAAAGGTTATAAAAAAAACTGGCCTTTTTTACATTGCTACAACCGCTGACTGAGGGTTCGTCTCTGGGGCTGATTTTTTTATTGACCTTAATGACAAACCTTTGCAATATCTAGCAAAATTAGATATGTTCTTTTCTCAACCTTTGATATTCGTATTTTTCCCTCCATGTCCTGTTCTGAGTCTCTGCACAAAACAGCAAATATCTTACTCAAGAAAAAAACAATTTTTCAGGAGATTAGAAATAATGTTCGTCCTCACATGTAAGAGTTTCTCTTTTATTCTCTCAGTATTTCCCCTAATCTTGAGCTGGAAGCCTTGTTCAAGCGCCACTTCACTCAGGTGGAATTTTACCAAGGATCTGTTCTGAACCCACACGACCTGGCCAGAGTTAAGGTAACTGACAGATGATCCTTCATCCTCTGTGGCTGAGAGGGAAGCTGTGATGTCCATAAAGTCTATTCCTAAAGTTACTGACAAGTTGGATAACATTATGTGTTTGTTTCCAGATCGAATCAGCTGATGCTTGTTTGATCTTAGCCAACAAATACTGTGCTGACCCTGATGCTGAGGATGCATCCAACATCATGAGGTAAACCAAAGCAGCTTCTCCAAGATTTAGACTTTTTCTTCAATTCATGTAATTTTGGTGTGGAATAAGTAAAAATCTGTAAAAGTTCAAACTAGGATGAGAGAAATTGGTTTCAGGGATTGTCAAGTTACTACTTGAATACAAAGGAAATGATCATGAAGAAGAACAACTTTAGTTCCTGGAAAGGAAAGATGCACTGTTATTTTGATGCAACACAATAAGCTTAATAGAGAATTGCATTAAGGGTTGATATATTCTGCTCGTAGAAGTCAGAAATTCATAAAGATATCATATAGGTGCTTTATAAAGTTGTGTATTAATGTAGACTCCTATTAGGAGCCCTAGGTATTTGGAACTGCAGATACAATAGACTGGGATATATGAAATGTTACCAAATGGTCATACTTCTGAAAGTGAATGCCAGATGTGTTCCCACTTCTTCCTGGACGTTAATTGTGAGTGTAAGTGAGCGTGTCGGTGCTGGCTCTCACTGCAAGCACACAGACTCTCTGCATGAACAAACTTCTGGTGCTCACTTTCCCTTTTGGAAACTTATCAAGAACTCGGAGAGAAAACATGAATCTGTTACAAAAAGCACGATTTTCTTCTATAAGAAGAGACGACACACTTTGTTTGTCTTTAGCTTCACATCTCTGGGCATAAATAACGTCCGTCTGTAAATTGTGTTGATATTTAGATGAAAGGAATTTTTAAAAAATGTTTTATGAATGATACAAACATGCCCAGAAAAAGTAGACATTGACGGAGGAAAAGTTTTATGCAAGTGGTCTGATTTAGTTTTGTTCTTTCTGTCATGCTTCAGAGTAATTTCTATCAAGAACTACCATCCAAAGATCAGAATTATCACTCAAATGCTGCAGTACCACAATAAGGTTGGTGTAATCTTTCACTTCTACGTGAGTCATTAATTACTGTAGATGATTGTTTTTGTCACATTGTAGCATTTTGATCCACATATTTATGTTTGGGTTACTACTTTGGTCTGCACTGATGTCATTTGGAAATATTTGTATTGTTTAATCCTTTGTCTGTCTAAGTTTTAAACAACTTGGAAACATGTTTGAAATAAATGTTTAACTACAGTTTGTGGTTCTGTAAAGCTACCATGTTAATTTGTTATGTCTGCCTTAAGGCCCACCTTTTAAACATCCCGAGCTGGAACTGGAAAGAGGGAGATGACGCGATTTGCCTTGCGGAGCTAAAGCTGGGCTTCATCGCTCAGAGCTGCCTGGCTCAGGGCCTCTCCACCATGCTGGCCAACCTTTTCTCCATGAGGTCCTTCATCAAGGTAGCCACAGCTAAGATTCACCCACCTGTGCCCACTGGATTCAATTCAGAAGTTATGTTGTCCAGAAACATAGTCTGAATAGATCATAATGATTATCCCAGATGAGGCCCATGTGCAGCATCTGGTGAACGGGGATGAACTTGCAAAAACAATAAAAAATAATCTTGGTTAATGAATTTAGCTACTTTTGTAATGGAACAAGCTCTCTGTATTGTGTGACACGTCTTTGTTGTAGATTGAGGAGGACACGTGGCAGAAGTATTACCTAGAAGGAGTAGCCAATGAGATGTATACCGAGTACCTATCCAGTGCCTTTGTGGGCATGTCCTTCCCTGTAATTTGCGAGTAAGTACACTGAAACAAAGGCTTTTTTAAAACTATGTTATGCTTTGTGGCATCTTTTGTTTACTTCCTTGCTACTTTTTAATTTTAAAATGGGTGCTCAGCCTCATATAAAAATCAGACCTCTAGTAGAAAAAGGTGACACAAAGGTGGCTAAGATGATTTTCAGAAAACTATAAATACAAGCATGCATGACATCTTATTATATTGTTATTCTCTTTTGCAGACTCTGCTACGTGAAGCTAAAGCTGCTACTGATAGCTATAGAGTATAAGTCTGATCAAAGGGAATGCAGGTAAGTGGATGTGTTCACAGTGGATTATTCAAATTCATAGATGCAAAAACTTAAACACGCAGTTGTGTTTGCTGTCAGTATTTGCTTTCAGTGATAAAGCTTGACTGCAAACACAAGCTGCTTTACAAAATGTCCTTAATTGGTGTCTAAATTGGTTTGTTAACAGGTATCAGAGGAGTTTCTGAAGTCATTTTCTTTAAACACAGCTGAAGCTTTGTTTTAGTGGTTCCTCTAATGCATTGCTCAGTTTAATACCATTTAAAGTGTCACTGCTATCTGCTTTCATCAGCTTAATGTAATAAACAGGCCATCGTGCCAAATGAGTTGCGAAAACAAATCCTGCCAGCGTGTGCCAGTGATTAGTGCAAAACCTTGCGAATTTTGTGATATAACTTTCCACTGTGACATCTTTGGTCTGTAAATCCTCTCAGCACCCTGATCAACCCTGGAAACCACGTGAAAATGCAGGAGGGGACATTGGGCTTCTTCATTGCAAGTGATGCCAAGGAAGTGAAGAGGTACGTCCATGAAAGGGACATGAGGTCAGAGGTTGTTTGATGTTCCCTCGTGCATCAAGTCATACACTAATGTTGAACATATACATTTCAATTGATTTATGAAATGTAAAAAGGGCAAATATGACTTTCCCAATCTCCATAAGCTAGTAGATAATTCTGAGCTGAGGAGGCTTTTGGTTAGGTTAGTGGGTAAGGCCACATGTTGCTAGTGCTTACAATATGATAGGTAGCTTATCATGTTTTACTTTTGACACATTTTGCCTCATGTAATGACAAATGCCTGACATGCTTGCCTGACCTGTTTTTATGCAAATCAGGGATTAAATGTGTTCAATCAACCTGATTCTTCCTGATGAAATGCATCTCTGTGCCTCCAATTTAACAGTTTATTTTCTAAGCATCAAATACCACTAAAGGTTTCTCCTCCAGAGTGATTACATGCAATCTGAAGCTCCTTGTTCCAGACATAGTGAAGATGAAATGTCTGTAAACACTTTAGTTCAGCATGTTGGACATTGACTTAGGTGGGATTGTTGTTTTTCTTCCATAGGGCGCTGTTTTACTGTAAAGCCTGCCACGACGACATTACTGATCCCAAAAGGATTAAGAAATGTGGCTGCAAGAAATGTAAGTGACTACATATATATAAACATTGTATAAGTTTGTTTGTCTTCAGTAACATGTCTTCACAGTTGAGTTGGCATCAATCTAGCAGTGTGGTGGTGTATTTACATGACCTACATATCCATGTGTCCAAACCAATTAGTTCCTGCATTAATTATTCACTTTCTCGTAACTTGTGCATGAAGAAAGGTCATCGGGTTTCTTTCCGCAGCCAAAACAAACAGGTGCACTCCACGTTTCCCTTGTAAACCTACACGTTTGGGCCTCTGTATAACATAAAAATACCTGCCCTCGTGAATGAGTCAGTTCACCCAAGTTACAAAACGCAGCTTTCCACTGGTATTTATTCATGCAGAGAGTTTTCTTTTATGTGGTGAGGTTATTCTTATCAGAGAGCTGCTTTTTCTTTTGTGATTTGGTTGAACTGATTCTTTAAGTATTCTTTATTTTGATTCCTTATTTTTGGGGTGCAGAGAGAATTATTTACAACACATTCTCTTTTCCATGGAACTCCCACGTATTGTAAAATACACAGCAAAGTGAGAACTCAAACTAGTGAACTCCTCTCAAACCACCTATGAATACATCTAAATGTGCATTGTGTCTGTTTTCCTGTGTTGCTCTCTTCTCTTTTGTATAATAGCCGTCTGCGCTGTTCCAGTTCATTGATAACTTTGTGATGTTAACAGGCATTCAGAGAGACTGTTAACACCACAGGTACCTGGATGGATTGTTTGTTTCTAGACTTTAAAAACATCATGTGCCACTTTGTTGCTCCTTCTCTTGGATTTAACCCAGTTTGTCTTGTCTTAACCACTACAGCTAACCCCTAATCTTAACATGTGTGATGTATTCTCTTCCTGCTGCTCGGGAACTTGACACACTTTCCTTAAAAATGCACTTTATAGTGATATATTGTGAGTAATGTGGATTTGTTTCTCTTCCGAAAACACAGCCTGCTACCCCCCCCGATTGAAGCAACTTGTTTGAATGTACTATAAATGTTGCATGTACAATGGTTTATGCTGCCTGGATCCACCCGTTGTTATGTGCACGTCGCTTTCAAATAGAGAAAAAACATTCAACAAAAAGCAGCAAACATACATTTTTTTTAAAAGACCCAGAGAGACTACTGGATGTTATTCTGACAATGCTAAAAAAAACTAAAAAAAAAACATATATGAAAAACCAAGTTATTGCAGCATCCCCAAAGCATTATTAACAGAGCATCAACAATTCAGTCATGCCTGCTTTGAGGTAGTAGTAATACTCCATATCACCACCAGATGTCCCCACAGTCCTTTTACAAACACAACATCCCAGCAGTAAGAGCAAGAAAGCCACCAGGATGAGAAATGAGGAACATCTCTCATTTCAACTGTTTTGATAAAAGGAATAAATCGTTTGACACGCAGCCCAAAAACAGTGTTGATTACTGAGGGGAGTGCACAGTTTCTCCCAGTACATCTGATATCGGGGATGTTTTGGGACAAACGGCAAAGTTCCCGGGGGTATGTGTTAGTTTGAGAATGTCAAATGGATTTATGGTCTCGTACAGTTTCATGTACAAGTGTTGGAGCGTGTCGTTTTTGTTATTTCTGGATGCACTTATATTCCAGAAAGCATTGTGACATTTACTTTGACCTTTCGTCGGAGAGATTTCTGTCTGTTTCAATTCTCAGCTAGAATTAGAAACCAGTACAATTATTTAAGAGTTGTAAACTCACAACACATGCTCCAGTCATGTCCCATAACGTAGTGGTCATGAGCGTTGAGGGGGTTATGTTGAGGTAAGGGCTGAAGTCAACAGGGAACTTTTTGTCTCTTCTGCTGCTGAAACAAAAAATAATGACTTGCCCTTCTCTCCCCCTCAACTCATGTCACACTTATACCCCAAAACCACATGACTTAAGGACATCATCATATGTCCCAGAAATGACCCAAAACCGAATAAACCAATAGTGGAACAAATTCCAAATTTCTAATGTGACATTTGCACGCTGTCGAGACAAAGTTTATCTTGTGCATCCCAGCAGCAGCCGTCCTCTGTGCCCTGTCTTGCCTTTGTCCACTCTTCCTCCAGAACGACCCTCTACATTAACCTGCTCTTCCTCTCCTCTCGTCTGAACCCGTGACTGTAGCCAAGAAGCTCGCCTACAAGAAAATAAAACTGGCATGTTGTTTTGATTGCGGCCGCTCAGAGCAGGACTGCTCTTGCATGCCAGTTAATGTGCCTTGTAACATGGACTCCCCTCGACGCGACATCCCACTCTCTGCTGTCTCTGTTAATGATTGCTCAGCCACTTTACATGCCTGTAAGTTGTCGCCATGACATTGTGCTCTTCAGTGTTTGTAACATGCACTGTGTTAACCGTACAGCGTGTCTTTTAGCTTGTGTGCTGTCTACAGTAGCTCTAGCAGCTGTGTCGTCACTGTCATGGATATAGATGTGGCTTTAGTGTTTTAGTTTTATGATTTTCAGTCCGCTCGTGTTCTTCCCCATGTGTTGCTACTTTTGGAGGTGACTTTTAGCTGTTGTGAAGCATGCCAGTGTACTGTTTTGCTAGTGTTTTGTCAAAATTCAAATTGACCCGTAGTTTATACTAAACTAAACGGAGCTTGAACGTTAATTCTCCCCCGAAAAATAACGTGCTTCCTCCACCAGTGACGAGACATTAAAGCCAAAGCCTTGAAAAATGTACAGCTGTGCATCCCCACCACAAATCCCTTGACGCACACTCAAACTTGGAAAACCCCTGGTGGAGAATTTGCATGCATTTTGTAAAATGATTTGTTTTTGTAGGAAAGCACAAGTGCTATAATAATGTCACTGGAGAGGGTAATTTCATCTTTTTAAGAATAACCCAAATAACATTCACTCAATCCAAATATTTCACTGCTGTGCCCTCCAGAAATGGGTGAGTAGAATAGAGTTTGAGATAGTGCAGGAGGGGATTTCCTGAGGGTAGCAGTACATATTGAGGTTAATGTACTGGATTAAGATCAAAAAACTTGAACAACCACTGAGGGTAAAATCTCTCAAACATATTCAGTACACCAACCAGTGCCTTGCTGATCGCCAACGGAGAAGCTCTGGGTTGTATTCTCTAACTTTGAGAGAGTTTTTAGTCCGATCCCAATTTAATCATGATATTGAAAGAAGTGTACAAAAGATTAGAGTGCAATTGAATAGAACTGGATCGTACTTGATTGAAAGAGGAATAAAACACAGCAGAATAGTGCTGCATTGTATTTCGGTGAATCAACCTAAACTGAATTGAGCTGCATATAAATTCTTAACTCATGTGTGATTCCCCTTTAAAGCCAGAAGGCATGTTAAATTATACTGATGTATCGCAGAAGGCATGAAGAATGTGTCTGTTTGCAGAGTGTTGATACAATTTGCTGGAAAACATCGCAGACTGTCATACAGTCTTAGTGAATGTCTCTTGATCAAAGACCATTCTGTGTGTAGTTGAACGTCTCTGGGCGTTTCCACCCCTCAACATGTCTTCCAGGGTTGTGTGCTGTGAGCATCGCCTGGCTAGCTGAGCTCGAGCCGAGCTCCCGAGTCGCTGTCGACATTGTGCGCGAGATGCACGGAGCGAGGCCTTATGCGGCCTGACATGGAAATTATGTTTGCATTTTCATTTTTGGAGTGCTACCGGTTGTCATGAAACTCAGCCTGACAGTTCCTAACCACCAGGCAGCTGAGTGCCCCCGCCCCTCTCCTCCTCTCTCGTTGTGGGACAGATGCTAGCCTGTTAGTCCTGTGACTCTGCTCGCGCCCTCCCGATTGCAGGCGACAGATGCCAGGACCAGCAAGGTCCCTGTTTGAACATTGCTGTCACTGTCCTGCCTTAAGCTCAATGCATGACCTTTATTGTAAGCAAGGGGTTGAAATAAGGTACTAATGAGCATGTGTGGGACCCATGGCTCCAAAAAAAGTGACTCATAGAAAGTTCCATGCGTTTGTGCAGGTTGTGTTGGGCAGTGCAGAGGAATGGGAAAAAAGCTTAAGTAAAAATAAACACAATACTATAGAGCTAAGAACACGTACAGTATTGTCACATATGTTAAGTCTTATTCCATAAGTATCTCCTGACTAAATGTTAATTTAGTCAATCGACAGAATCTGCAACTATTTTGATATTTGCTTTTTTCCAGCAGAAATACCAAACACTCCCTAGCTTCTCAATTGTGTTTTTCTTTGTTTTGAATGAAAATGAATCAAAACAAGATATTTAAAGGCATCAGCTTGGGCTGTAGGAAATTCTAACAAGCATTTTTCAATAAATTAACATTTAATAGACCAAAACATTATTGATTAATTGAGAAAATAATCATTAGATTTACATTTGTAACCAGATTTAACCTCAACATCTACTGCAGACGTCTTTTGACTTGCAAATCACCAAACCAGTGCTTACTGTACTACCTCCAAACACGACCGTTCATAGTCAGCTGGTGACCGCCTACAAACACTGACAATGTTCTACTGTTTAAGCTCGCTGACCACATTTACTGGAAAATCATATTCCTAATTGATCCGTGTTTAATTTCTCATTGCTCTCTCCATGTTGTCTTCAAGGCACCGCTCTGTCAATGTGCCTTAAAGAGAAATCTGTCCGCCTTAGTTGTCATTTATAATTTGCTTTCATTACGACCTGTTCTTCCCTGTAACCTCTCATCTGTCTCTCCATTTTTCTCAGCTAAAAATAGCTATAATGGATATATCAAATCAAGTAAGTTTTGATTTCCATTCTCTCTCTTTTTTTGTCATTTGTTTCTAACCCTTCCACTTGTACATTTTCATCGATCACCTCTTGAACTGTCTCTAACCGGCTGTATCTTACTGTTTGCTGCTCATCGCTCTGTCCAGTCCATCATCATCCATCATTATATTTTATATGCAAAGCATTAGGAAATTGTCTCTTGAGTGGTTTGTGTTGGGTATCGGTTACAGCTCGGCAGTAGATGGTGCTACTGCTTCACTGTGGGTGGAGATGAATTCATCTGGTGTGGAGCTGAAAATACAACTTAAAAAATACATTTAAAGTCAATGTGTGCACAAATTTATAATGCAGATTCATTTTTAGAGATCAGACATGAAGCAAAAAAAACAGTTAAGAGTTAGTTTGATATCTTCTCAGGTTTCATCCGGCCGTTAAGGAGTGTGAACCATGTGGGTCGTCCACTTCAACAGGATCTGTGATAGGCAGCAAATGTGCCACAATGAGTTGTCGTGGAGAAGTGCTGTGCATGTTTGACATGGGGCAGATGAATAGTGGAAGTCTGGAGCTGAGAGGATAATCTGCTAGACAGCTGACTGTTGAAATAATCATCTCTATTCTCCAGTTTTAGCTCCTAGCCATTTTTTGTAGTGAGGGGAACACTTTTCCTCTGCTTCCTTTTCTCCCCAACTATTTTATCATATTATCTTTACCAGTTATGGTTCTATCATTGCACCAGTGGAGATGTAAACTTCCACATTTCAAATAGCCGAGTGGACACTGAATTCATTCCTCCCTCATCGGGCGTAAACTGCAAACAGCAGCTCGTTGTTGTTAACTCGCATTGTCACCTCCTTGTTCTCATGGCATAACAATCGCCGGAACACCTGAGAGCATATTTATTAATTCATGTTTATTATAAATATCAAAGTAAATGTCAAATCCGACATTTCATTGGTGGCTATACCAAGTGGTTAAGTGGTGTTTAATAAAAATGAGCTTTTTTAATTATTCAGCTATTAGCATTCTTGTGCCAGAAAGAATTACCCCCAAAAACCAGTGATTGTTCTTTAATTATGATAAGAGTCACAAGATGTTTTATTAACATACACACTGCAGGTCTTACTGAAGTCAGTTTGAATTAAATCCTATCTTGTGGTTAATGCGAGGAATCAACGGGTTGCTTCACCCAAATCCCAAAGCAAGAATCTTATGACTGTCCCTGAGATGTATGCCTCCACCAACACAATGGAGGAGAATTGATTTGTGTTTGTGGTGCTCACAAACAATGTTCTCTTGATGATTTACAGAATATACAATTTAAGCAGTTTTCATTGTGACTATTTCTTCAGTAGAAAATAGTTCTAATGAAAACTGTTGACCGTGAGGCCTGAGGATAATTCAAATATATTGTTTTAATGGTTTGTGTACCACAAACAAAATCGTTTTCACCTCAGTTGTATTGGGATGAAATGTCTCAAAACCTCTGTTCATAAAATCAAAGCTATCGACATGGCTAGAAACCACTACAAGTCTTTTTGGATTTAGGTGAAATGACCCTTTAAAATAAAAGCAAAGACTCTAGTAACTTTGCATCGTACAGATCCTGATTGTGACTCTTCATTTAGCAGTAAACAACGGTCCCCTAATCCAGTCGGGAGCTTATCAATACAAGTCAGCTAAACTGAACCACAACTCGGCCAGCGAGGTCTGTAAGAGGCCCCGTAGCGGAGTCGCCGTTGTCTAGGTCCCGCTGGTAAACAACCGCAAGGGAAGCCTGCTGCCCCCCACCGAGCCCTCTGCTCCGAGACAGAGCTTCATGGGCTCCGGGGACCTGGTCCAGGTGGGCCGACTACCGGGGCCGGCAGAAGAGGCCAGCCGTCTCCAGCGGGCACGTAGCCTTCCCGTGAAATACAGATACCACCCGAGTCACTCCAATAAGGCCACGCTCGGTCACAGACACTGTAAGGGCCTCCCCCCCCTCTTCTCTCCCCTCGGCGTGTTTGGCAGGCCTGTATGCCACAACAGCAAAAACCAAAGCATGTGCTTGCCAGGCTGGAGTGGTCGCATGTGTAGCATTCCTTTCTAATGACCCAGTGTGTGCAGCTGTCAGCTGTGAGACATTAAATATTGAACAGGCCAAGCAAGATGTGAAGGGCCAGTGTGTTGGAGCATCTCTCTCCACTGGAAGCCCCCCCCCCCGCAATTCAACATTTTCCATTACAGTGTCACTCTTGCTAGCAGCGCTTGAAATCCTGTGTAGCATGATCTTTGAGACTTTATTCGTTTTGATGAAAGCTCTCCTAGTCTCTTCGTTGTTGACAGCTTGAACTATCGTTAAAAGATACTCCAGCGTATTTTCCCTGACGTGGAACGAGCCGTTCCCCCCACTATTAACGGTTGCTTTTCAAAATGCGATTAGCAAATACACTTTTTCTGCTGCTTGTGTTTATTTTACCGGCGACAGAGTAGAGGCGTCTTCTTCAGCGGTATTGGCTCGTGAGCATATTTGTCTGATTACTTTACTCAAGGGTAAAGGTTGTAATTCGTTCCCTGTGAAGAGCTCAGTGCAGTTTCCTGTAGTGATGAAGACAATGTCCAAGGGGCTTCTCAGCTGTACATAAATCACTCTGGCACGAGGACTAACATAATAATATGAGCCAAGGGCGTCACTCCCAAGATGAAGAAAGACCCGCAATCCAGACTGGATTCAGTATTGGCACTTAAACAGCCTTATTTAAAAATGCTGTTGCATGATGTTTACAGGTTATTACCTTAATTAGATGAGATCTGAATGATTGGTATGGCCAAAAGAGGAGCTATCCAAGTCTAGGTCTGAGGAGATTTGTACTAACAAGGGATTGAAAAAGTATCTTAATACCCTTGAGGTAATTGTGGTACTACATTATCTGGATTACAGCAATTCTCTGGTTTAGTGTGTCGTGAATACAAACTCACAGATTGGACTTCAGCAATTGGCATGATGGTTGATGATGATGGCACTATTGCATGTTTGCATCTTCATACACAATCACGCAAATGATGTGCTAATGTATGCTGTCGTCATCATGCAAACACTGGACTGTTTTCCGTTGCACACAAGTTTAAGTGTCCTGTCCACTCCATCTTGTTCACCCACCCTCTCTCTCCTCTCCGTGTCTCTGTAACCGTATTATCTCTTTGAATTCACTGACCTCAAATTGTGCCGTGTTGTCCTTTTGCTGTCATAGATTTTTTGGATTTTTGTGTGTCTCCTGAAACTTCCCTCCCTCACACCTTTGCCTTTTGTTGCAGTTGAAGAGGACCAACAGTTGGTGTTGTCGCCCAAAAAAAAGCAACGCAATGGAGGCATGAGAAATTCTCCAAACTCCTCGCCCAAGACCACAAGGTAGGACAACAAAGTTTTATTTACAACAGGAAAATGTGCCAAATTTACACAACACCGGTTCATATCACCTTATAAAGTTGTTATTGTGAATATGTTGCTTATGTACATTCACCACACGGAGCGACAGATATATGGAGTCGTGTTTAAGTTTCAACAAACGTCCAATTTTCTTTTTCCTTTTAGCTCAGTTTTTGATCTCCACCAAGTCCTAAGAATAATATCTGGCTCTTTAGCGCTCTGCTATGTTCACCAGCAAGTCGCTGATGTTGTCAGTCTCCCGTTTGTTTTTGTGCAGGTAGCGTACAGTCGGTTTATCAGACTATCTATTGCTGATAACAGCTGCCTGCTATGGCTGGAAACGAGGTTGAGAGTGGTGAGTGTGAACAAAAACAGGGAAGTTGCGGGGCGTAAAACCAAAACAATCAACTGAAAAACGCTAAAATGCTGCGTCTATCTGAGGGAAGCTGCACAGTGAGGCGATAATAAGGGTTCATCATGATGAGCGACCCCTTAATACACAAATGTACTGTAGCTTTAAGGGTCCTTAGCAAAAAAATTGTTTTTGGCTTTTTAATATCATTATATATTATGGAAAACATCGTAAATAAATTGTTTGTGTGCTCGTGTTTTCATGGCGAACATCAGACAGACTTGCAGAAGGGCTCTATGCCACGAGGTTTTTCAAGTGACACCCACAGACTCCAGCTCCTAAACAGACCTGGCACTAATGACAGTCAGAGAGGCTCTAAAGGATGGATAGCCCAAGGCTATTCATCTATTGTTGGATCCCTCTGAGCTCTTTTCAGCACGTAGGGCCACAGATGATATGTATCATCACAATGAAAGGAGAATTCAAATGCTACCTTGCTTTTATCTTGTCCCGTAAAATTAAATTGGCGCTTATTGATTTTGACTGGAGATAACGCGGTTATTCAACAAGAAGCCATTACACTGATGATAATAGTAATAGTCATTGTCATTAAGTGCCATGTTACAAGGAAGCAAGGCAGCAGGGAACTCCTGCAACCTGACGTATACAAAGTGGAATTGTACGGATGAAATTCAATTAAAACTGACGGATGACTTTATGTTCCCATTGCTTATATGGCTGCTATTCATTTGACATTCAGAAACGAAATGCACAAATGTTTGTACTGTTTGATTCTGTGAGGTACAATAGATGGATAGAAATATAGTACAGTAAAAATGACTTGGTATTATGTACAGTGGGTACGGAAAGTATTCAGACCCCTTTAAATTTTTCACTCTTTGTTTCATTGCAGCCATTTGCTAAAATCAAAAAAGTTCATTTTATTTCTCATTAATGTACACTCAGCACCCCATCTTGACAGAAAAAAACAGAAATGTAGAAATTTTTGCAAATTTATTAAAAAAGAAAAACTGAAATATCACATGGTCATAAGTATTCAGACCCTTTGCTCAGTATTGAGTAGAAGCACCCTTTTGAGCTAGTACAGCCATGAGTCTTCTTGGGAATGATGCAACAAGTTTTTCACACCTGGATTTGGGGATCCTCTGCCATTCTTCCTTGCAGATCCTCTCCAGTTACGTCAGGTTGGATGGTGAACGTTGGTGGACAGCCATTTTCAGGTCTCTCCAGAGATGCTCAATTGGGTTTACAGTATATCAAAGAAGTGTTTATGCATATTTTTTCTTTCTACTTTTGATCTATGGCCTCTGTTTTTTCAGGTGGGCGTTTGATTGTTTGATTTAGTTCAAAGTTGTGTCAAAGTTGAATTGCTCCAGGTGATTTCAAGACAACACCAGGCTTTTCTAAGGCTTTAGCCCTCAGCTAAACATAAGCCCACCAAAACCAATCCGTCTACTTGCCATGCTAATTCACCGCACGGTACAGGTGGATGTGTTTCTCCATCCAGCGTGTCTGCTGCCTACACGCTGGAGAGGGATTCACCGCGGTAGCCTTAGGGATACTTCATTGCAACTAGCCGAGGAAAAAACACATCTGGGTGTATTCCATATTGAATGTGTTTTTACAGGACCTGCGGTCTCAAGGCCTTTATAAATAAGTAATGACCAACAGATTGGCTGTGGGTTTTGAAGAGCAAGGCTTTGTCAGTTTGCATGATGAGGAGGATTTCAAAGTCTTTGCCTTTGCCCTCGCTACTTGTGCAGCGTTTCCAGTCAGCTAGTGCAGTGATGCTGAAATAGAAAATTTACATAATATGCAGGTTTAGCTTCTACTTTGTGTCTCTCTCAGCTGTCATTACGCTCCTCTAGCAGAGACACCTGGCTTTATGTTTAGCGGCCGTGACGTGTGAAGTCTTGTCAAACGTGTCATCTTACCACTAAAGTAGTGAATTATGCCGCTGATCATTTTTGAATGTTTAGAAGTGCGCTTACAGAAAAAGACGCTCGTAGACGCCTCGGCTCTGTGTACTGAAAAGAAGTGCACAAAAGGAGAGAGCGATCAGCTGTGGAAGCAGAACCGTCTCCCTGTTTCCAGATGTATCGGCAAACTAACACGTCCTGTCTGGAACTCAGCAAT
The DNA here is from genome assembly GCF_004355925.1 of Anarrhichthys ocellatus. Lineage (NCBI taxonomy): Eukaryota > Metazoa > Chordata > Actinopteri > Perciformes > Anarhichadidae > Anarrhichthys > Anarrhichthys ocellatus. The sequence continues at coordinate 6,826,704 of NW_022280034.1, forward strand.
GACGTCCTCGCTGAAATTAACACCATTTCCACAGGCTCCTCGATGGGTCATAAGACGCATCTAATTGTGGGATGTCACAACGCGTCGGGTCACATCGACCCGTGCCGTGACGTACACGTCATGTCTGCTACAGGACTGCTGAGGCAATTGGCAGTGCAGGATAGTGACAGGCCGTCATGGCTGACAGTGAGCGATAGCTATCCTGGCAGAGCTCTGCCTCACCAGTCATCTTCCACAAGGGCAAACTGAAGTGACAGTGGCTCCACTGAGTGAGTGGTGAAACATTCGACTTCTGATGCAATATTTAGCGGGGTGTAAAACCACTAAATGCTTTCACTCTTATTAGAATTTGCATTTCAGACTCAAGCAGAAGCCGATGATTTACGAGTGATGGAAGATGATTGTCTTGGATAAATTAGAGCTGAATTTATTGATTTTGGTGATGTGCTGGAGATTTACTGACAGCATCATTTATCAAGCAGCTTTCTTCAGTTTGATATCATTTTGAATTGAATATGTTTGTGTTTTGGACAGCAATTTGAAGACACCATCTGGAGCTCTGATGCATTTTAATGGATTATTATTTACAACTTTCTGAGATTTTATAGACTGTTAAACATAAGAAACTGATTAGTTGTAAAAAAAAAAGAAAAAGTTTAATCTGCTCCAGCATTTACACAGAATTTGATATTCACACATTTTGTCCTTTCAAATTAGAATTGCTTCAACAGAAGTGAGTCTGAGAGGTTGAAAGTGGTAGAAAAGACATTTTCTTCTCCAGCTACTTCCATTCTTGAAAGGACATCCAGGTCTTGCCTCAGGGTATAGAAGCCCAAGGCAGGCTTTTTTTTTGGCTTCAGTCTGTTGCAGCCTGAGGGATGATAGTTGCAGCTGACACTTTGATGCATACTTAACATGTTACTTAAAGTAGCATTCTTCTAAAGTACTCGCATGGATTAAATAGATGGGGAGAAGGCTCTTTTTTATATTTAAAAGGCTTTGGACAGAGACAGAAGGCTTCTGTCTGAGTCTCAGAAGATAACATCTTCAACTCTGATCTGAATCTGACAAAGTCAATTTAGTGCAAAGGGAGTTGTGTTGGGCTGCAAACGGCCTCCGTGGTTAGCGTTGTTAGCTGCTACGGCAGCTGATGGTGTTCAACCACTTCGGCTGGTTAGCGCTTTTCTTTATCACGTTTCTATGTTCTCCTTCAGTCAAATCTCAAAAGAAAGTACTGGAGTAAATATATTCTATATATTTGTATTTATATATTCTATTTGTCTGAGGGTTGGAGGATGGAAGGCTTGAGAGGGAAGTGAGGTAAACATGGAAGTTTCTTATATTTTAATATCTCCAGGAATTCTGTCAAAAGCTCACATCACTCTGAACAAGCGTGGTACTCGGGTACTCATGTTAGGAGACCACTTTAGTGGTCAGTGTTGGGTAGGATGAAGCTCACCACTGCGCTCAGTGAACCTCGTTTATGTGGTTCTGATGCTCTGTTTAAACATTAATGCCCTTCACTTCCAACAGCAAATATGATTGGGCAAATTCCTGAAATATTTAAAGTCTGGTCTGTTAAAGCTTTTACCACGCAGCAGAGTACGTCAAAAGCTGTATGCAGTAAGGGGGCGTAATTGCATCTCCGTGCTCATGCCAGTCAACGCAGTGTGTTGCTGCCATCTCCTTCCGCCTGGCTGCCGCCGCTGATGTCACTCTGCTTGATGACATGGCAGTTTTGTTGGCATTTCTGCAGATGGCCACTGACAGGAATGAGCAATGAAGGGAATACAAGGAAGAAAGCTACTTTTTGGATTTGTTTGAAGATTCCTAAATATTCTGGTGCATTGGTGAATGTTTTTGAAAATGAAATGTTCATTTTATTTTTTACTACAACCAAAATGTAATTGTTCTATCTCAATTTAGTGTATTTAATTTTTGCACTTTTACTCGTTTTATGTTGTCCAACTCAATTTTTTTCCCTTAGTATTATTATTCATGTCTGCCTGTGAATTATATTCCTCGTTTACTTTAGTTTCATTAGTTCATTTCCATTAACTAGTAAATTGAATCCACATGTACAGTGTCTGACAGGATCCCTTCCTTCTCTCCCTCCCATCTCTTTGTTTGATTAGACATGACCCGCTCCTCATCCCGGGGAACGAGCAGATTGAGAGCATGGACGAGAACGTAAAGAAATACGACTCCACGGGGATGTTTCACTGGTGCCCGTCCAAAGACATCGAGAAGGTCATCTTGGTGGGTTCTGCTCTTTTACTCGACACACGTCATTTGTCCCTGACACTCTTCTACCCGGTGACAGATGTGTCATGTCACAAAGCACCATCAGAGGTTGACAGGGCACTTAAACACTCTGTAATGAGGTGTTTGACATGTCATTTGCTATATGGAGTCCCTGTACATAGAACATTTCTTGTACTAATACATACGCCATTTTTCAAATTACTTTCATAGTCAATCGCAGTCTTGAACTGCATGATATATTTTACTGGGTGAGTAGGCAACTGAAGGAAGAAAAGAGACTAACATCTGCAAGAAAAGCCAGTTTATGTCACATTTTCATAAACATATATTTTTTTTCATCCGTTCTTTCTTTCCCGCTCAGACCCGGAGCGAGGCAGCCATGACGGTTCTGAGCGGTCACGTGGTCGTGTGCATATTTGGAGACGTCAAATCTGCGTTGATCGGTCTCCGGAACTTTGTCATGCCTCTGAGAGCGAGCAACTTCCACTACCATGAGCTGAAGCACATCGTGTTTGTCGGCTCACTTGAGTATCTGAAACGGGAGTGGGAGACGCTTCACAATTTTCCAAAGGTCTCAATTTTACCTGTGAGTACAACAGCACCACCCATTTCAAATATTATGGAGATATTGGAAACGACTCTGCCAATGAATTAATCCAGGCAGCGATTAAGTTTCCTCCAGAACATATTTGATTTAGTAGTGTGTAAAAGTATTTAGCAGGAGACAGGGTTGAGAAAAGGCTCAAGGATGAAAACTAAAATTTAAAAGTTGCTACATTTTCATTTACCTCTTGGTGTCATAGGTGAGATTACAAATTCTCTCCTTCGCTTCCTCTGAAAGGGCACACCGTTGAGTCGGGCAGATCTGAGGGCTGTCAACATCAACCTCTGCGACATGTGTGTCATTCTGTCAGCCAATCAGAACAATATTGACGATGCATCACTGCAGGACAAAGAATGCATCTTGGCGTCACTCAACATCAAATCCATGCTGTTTGACGACAGCATCGGGGTCTTGCAGGCTAATTCCCAAGGTAAGGAGCGCCCTATCATAGTTCACTGCACCGCCTGGAAGGGACAGGGCCCTGGCACACAGAATATCCCTCACTGGGTGTGCTGCCTGGCTGACTTGGTGTCACTGCGTTTGACAGTAAACCCTACTGACTATTCCTCAGGTTACTGTAACAACTGGTTTCTTTACTAACCTAATTGGTGACAACAAGCACATTGTTGGCACACCAACCTCACCTGGCTTACTCAAAAAGACAAATGTGTATAATTTATGAATAGTGTGCGTTAGCTTTTAAAACGGCAACGGAAGCACTCCGTTAGCTTGAGATTGCCCTCAATAATGGTCATTCTCTGGCATTGAGAGAAATGCTTTTAGAAACCTTTTGACCTGAGGGGGGGGGGGAGCCAATTTCATTATTTCTCTAATACATGTATGACCTTACATTTGCCTTAGTCAGCAGTAAGTGATGGATGTCAAAACACGGCCTATGTATAATACATACAGCATCACTGATTTAATGTGCTTACTTGTCAGTCTGAGGAAAGCAAGAAATGTCAAGTCAATTTGAATTCAATCTTGTCACTTATTTTCTATTTCATGGCTCCGTACTGTACATGTTTTTGTGTGCGCGTGTAAGAGGTTTCCGTCTCCACGCACACGCAGTCTAAAGGAAACAAAATGAGCAGTATGTGACATCTATTATATATAGACTTCTATTGGACCTCGTCAAGAATACGACACTCAGCAACTTTCTGCTTTAGCGGTGGCCGGGATTGGATGAAATAGCCGCGGCGATTATTTCTGCTGATATGCCCGTTTGTAGCCTCTGATGAAGTATTGAATATTGCATTAACGTATGTGCTTTATGTCACGTGCATGTCCATTTAGGCTTCACACCACCAGGAATGGATAAATCATCTCCTGAAAACAGCCCAGTCCATGGATTAGTGAGGCAGACTTCTGTCACAACTGGAGCAAATATTCCCATCATAACGGAACTAGGTATGCTTTCTGTGTCAGCTGATTGATATAGCTCTACTGTTGCATGCTTTCTTTATCAGTTATGTAGTTATAAACAGATCTGAAAACACAATGTCTTCAATTAGAGGCCGTCAACACTTGATAAACTTAAAGTGGAGGTTTTTTTTGTCCCTTGTTGACATGCTCCAGTAACTGTTTTTCCTCAACACTTGTCTAACACCATTAGCAAAGCCAGGCAAAAAACTGCCTGTGATTTCATTCAGTCAGGATAAAAGCAGTGGGACCAGCATACAAATCATAACTGAGCTGGGTAAGAAGTGCCTCTGTCCTGTTCTGCAGTGTTGTAACTGCTGCTGCCTCCATATCAGCTTCCTTTTGATTTCTCTCGCTGCACAAGAGGCTCAGTCCATTCCCATGGCATCACTTTGAGCACATTTTACCCTTGGTTCTGGTTGAAATTGCCTGTCTTGTTTTGGCCCCTTATCTCAAAGCAACATTTTTCCCTTTTATTTTTCTAAGAGTTACAAGGCCTTTGATCCCTCAGAGGTCCTTGTGGCTGTTTTCATAGCATCTTCTGTCGGATCACATTCTCTGGCCCGTGCCCTTCTTTCATCTCAATATGACTGACATTTATTTCTGTCCTCACAGAAGTATTTTACATCATTACTCTTTTCCAGCTACTGCATGTGTTTTTGTGCTCAAAGACATCTTCAAAGAAGGTTCTGGGGCAATGAGATACTTTCATTTGTTTAGACATGCAAGTACAAGCAATTTGGACGTTCTGTCTTGGATTTACAAGACAAACAATGGCATATTGGTGTTTCTAATACTGACTTTTGAATCAACGCCTGAAGCTTTGACAATATGCATGGTGTCATGTGTGTGTGTGCATGGCCTAGATATGGAATGTAAGGAATGAGGCAAGTTGGCCAAGAAGCCCAACACAAATTTCAGACACGGTTTCATTTCAGTCGCTTTAAGAGAAACTACAATTGTGTCCAAATTGGGATTTAAAGAAATGTTTTCGAACCAGTCACAGATTTCTAATAGTCCATATCTGCAGCTTCTGACTGTACATCTGTGTCCTCCTCACGGGAATGTATTCACGTTCTATTCAAGTATTTGCTTGATGAACGCTTAAGCACACAGTCCATGCTTTTTCAAATCACAAATAATTCCATAAGATCTGGTTTCTAATGCAGAAAATGAACATGAATAATTCAAAATAAGTAATGAAATTGACATGTTTTTCTCCATAGTAAATGACTCCAATGTTCAGTTCCTGGACCAGGATGATGATGACGACCCTGACACAGAGTTATACCTCACTCAGCCTTTCGCCTGTGGAACAGCATTTGCCGTCAGTGTGCTGGATTCCTTAATGAGTGCTGTAAGTCAGAATTCATTTAGTTCACAGAATATATAAGCTGGTGATAAAATAACAGTGAAATATGCAAAGAAATCTTGTGTTTTGATAGCAGTCCCCTAAAAAAAAAATGTAGGACCTCTATGTTCGCGTTACAACAATAGCTGACAAGACTGGAACTTGTACTAGATATGAAGGCTTCACTTGTCTGCCTTTCAGTTTGAGTGAGGTTAGAACAAAGCTGCCTTCAAGTGCGCTCCAGTGAAGACAAAGGTAATGCTACCTAATGGACAGCCCTCATCCATCATCTTAGTCAATAGTGCTGTCAGCAGCCAAGGGAGATGTCACTGTGCTGTACAAGCAAAAGGAGACGAGGGACCGTGGTGCAGACATTTGCCCTCGTTGAAATCAACGAAGCAGTTACTGGTTGCAATTTAAAAAAAAGAAGATAGCAACTTCACTGAGGAAAGTGGATGTTCAGGCTTAATAGCATGTAAAACTGACTTCTCCACATAATGTCTGCTATTTAGCTTTAGAAAATGCCTGGACGGTAATAATGCGTACCGGGACTTCCTGTGTCTCTCTGATGGGAATGAGAGTAACCTGCAGTAATTGGATTCTCCTGTGTTTTCACTCAGTGTGCAGAGCAATGTCACACAACAGGGCAGCGCTAGATAGCACCATTCGGCCGGGCTGGCACTTTGACAAGGTTCAGTTGTGACTTTGGTGGCGTTCGCTGAAGGATTTACCCCCTCTCTACCTTCATTCCTTTAGACATACTTCAATGATAATATCCTCACCTTGATCCGGACGTTGGTAACAGGCGGGGCGACACCGGAGCTGGAGGGCCTGCTGGCAGAGGAGAATGCGTTACGCGGCGGCTACAGCACGCCACAGACACTGGCGAACAGGGACAGGTGTCGTGTGGCACAGCTGGCTTTGTACGACGGGCCCTTCGCCGACCTCGGGGTAAGTGACTAGTCTTTGTCACCCAAGGGCTGAGCACATCTTTGTCTGCTTGTTGTGGGAGCTGACTTTAGTGAAAGGATTTAGACTTACAGGGACGGTTGTGATTCAGAGCTGAGATAAGTAACAGGGATTGTACGTCCAAAAATAGGCGAGTTCTGTGACAATGACACTCTGTCCTCAAATAACTTTATTGGCACTTGGAGAAAGATATGCCAGCAAAATACTGTTATGTGTTGAGCTGATTCTTCCTCAACAACACTTCAGCTCTATAGTCCATACACAAGCATCAGGCCAAATTAAGTCCATATAAACAATTATGATATATTTGTATGTAATATTTTTTTACATCTATTTTTAGTGTTGCTTTTGTACTACACAGTTTTTGTCACTGTCTTGCAGGATGGCGGTTGTTATGGGGACCTGTTCTGTAAAGCCCTGAAAACATACAACATGTTGTGCTTTGGCATCTATCGGTTACGAGACGCACATCTAAACTCCCAAGGCCAATGTACCAAACGGTGAGTACGGACCTAATGTGTCTTACCATTTAAAAGCTCAAAACTGCCACAAAAAGACTTTGTTTCAACCTATACTAAGTTTAGAACTGGCCTTCCACCTGACATCTTTCCTCTATAGGTATGTCATAACCAATCCACCGTATGCGTTCGAGCTGGTGCCCTCAGACCTGATATTCTGCCTGATGCAGTTTGACCACAACGCTGGCCAGTCTCGAACCAGTCTCTCCCACTCTTCCCATTCGTCCCATTCCTCCAGCAAAAAGAGCTCCTCCGTTCACTCCATCCCAACCACCAACCGCACCAACCGCGCAAGAAGCAGGGACTCAAAACAAAAGTACGTGCCCCTCTAAAGCTCTCTGTCTTATGTCCGTGAACAGTAACTGTCCCGTGTGTCCTTTTGCAAACAGACTGCAACACGTCGATGTGTGTGCGTTTGTTTGAATGTGTATACGTTAGTTGTATGTTTTAGTTTGCCCCTTGAGCAGGGCCATTCCATGGCATAGGGCAAAGTAGGTAACCACAAAGGGCTGCTGGCTTTCCCTGGAGTTTCTTTCCATCATGGGTTGTTACTGTGGTTCTAAATCTTCCCCATAATTGTACATTTCTTATGCCAAGAACTACAGTAAACGTGAACTGTGAGTAATTCTGTCTTGAGTATCGGGGGGGGGGGAAGCTATGATGTTGTGATGCAACACTTTTTTTTAAATCTTAGAAACTCCCTCTGCAGTTAAAGATGTCTGAATCAACAGATACCATTTTGTTTCTAATAAACTCTGAGACACGTACGAATAAAGCTTCCTAGTGATTGTTACTACATCAAGATAGTTTTGACCCAATTGTTATTGAATATAGTTTAAAGGATAATTAGAATTATTCAGGCTCACCTAGCTCATTTTTTACAATATAAAATGTCAGCGGTGCTCTTACCTGCACACACAAGATTAAAACTCTTCCAGTTTGAGATGATGCAATCTTGGTTACAATGTCAAGGGGCGGGCCCTAAAAGCAAATGAAAGTATTTTTGATATTTGTGATATTGTCCAATACACAATGCAACAGAGTATGCCCCCCCCCGCTGAGTAGGAATTGGCAAACATTTCCAGACCTTTAGTTTTACATATACTGTGCTTACTTGTGTTAATTACTTACCTCTGTGATAAAGGGCACTGGGTTTCTCCATCTTATAACATTTCAAGTTTTGCTGAGTTGAAACTTTTGTTTGATTAGTAGCTGATTTTTCTTGTACTTGAACTGCACTTTAAATTATGTCTTAAAAGTTCATGGTATGTCACGTGTATGAAATACTGAACCTCGTGTCCTAGTAATGCCTTTGATTTCCATTAACATTTAAATGCTATACTTAAATATTATTTTCCACCATGAAGTATCAATTATGTCAATATGAAAGTAGGGAATGTCAAAGTTAATAATAAAGTTACACTACTATTATAATTATGTCTTCAAACGTGAATGTCGCATTACATTGAATTCAACAACATGGTTATTCTTACTTGGTGGATTACCAATAATTTTTACATTCTGCTACACCTGCCCGTGTTTTCTGATGGTCATTGTTCAAAGCAGCGAACAGAACCGTATCAAAAGCAAAATGTATTGCCCTGAAGTCACCGTACCAGACAAACTCCACTCCTCGACTGCGCCTATAGATTCTTTTCCATGAAAACAAAAAACTAAATCTATAGCATGCCATGTCCTTGGCTGAGCCCGGTGCAGAACACGCTTTACTTACTGTAAAAAATACAGACGCAGCTCTTGCTCCAGTTATGGACCGAATGCCTCATAACAAGAGCCCCAAACCTCATGAGTACATCCACAAGACACCAAGAGAGACGGTGGTTTCCCTGCGGGTGAAATGATGAGGTAGACATGACACCTTCAGGAAAACCATCCATCCATCCATCCATCCATCCATCCATCCAGATAGATAGATAGATAGATAGATTTAATTATGATTGAAATATCACAGCAAAGATGGTTTACAGCATAGTTTCCCAAAGTATGAAACATTGTGTCCGAAATGCATGCATTATATTTTACTCATCTGTGGTCCAAAAAATGTCGTCATTCAAAAATTCACAATATAGTTTTTTATAAAAAAGTAAAAGTATAGCTAAATGGTTTAGTATGCAATTAAGAATGTCAAAAGTAATTTCATAATACAGTATAATGTCATAGTATAATATGCAATAAAAACATAGTATGTCATAAAAGATTTCATGAAAAAGTAATAGTATTTTATGTCAAAAAAGTCACAGTATAGCATGCCCCAAAAAATTATCATTATTCCTTTAAAAAGTAATAACAAAATTTCTGTCACTGATACATTTAGAGGGTGTCGCTGAATTGGCAGAGGTATGCATTCTGTTCTTTCTATGGGAAAACATTCATTCAAAAATGAGCACGTTACATTTTCACAGCTGCTGAATGAACACGACAAGCTTTCCGTGGTTAGTAATCTGTTCCCATTTGAAATAAAAAAATAAATTTCAGCTGCACCAGTTGGCATTGCGCATTTTACAGAAATTCATTTCTACATGAAGTTCTTTTGTTTTGTGCTAATCAAAGTACATCAGTGCAGTACTTTGTTCGCTGCATGTTGCTCATTGGGTTTCTTGAATCATGGACAAAATCATGCTTCTAATTGCTTTGGCAACAGGCATGGATACAATATGGCTGCTCGACGGATGACACAGTGGCTAAATGCATAGTGATGGCACTTGAGTTGTTGGTCGCCCCTTACTGATTAACCTACTCCATCTGCTGTTTGTATACCTCTGATCATTATGCTGTGCCGTATCTGTTATTAATAGTCATATTAGTATTTCTCATTTTGCTTACATTTAGTGTACTACTTTCTTTTTCCAAAGTGCAACAAGGATGAATAGAGTGGGCCAAGGTATGGAAGTGAATGATTATGCATGATGTTAAATGCATTTAATATGTTCATGTCCTTGCTGACATTTTGCCCTCTGAATGAAAGCCAAGTAGTTAAGTCTTTCCAAATGACTGCATCAGGACTGCATGGTTATGACCTGTGCAGTACATCAATGTAGGTTCGATGCTACTTTACTTTATTCTGTATCAAGTGATATTTCATGTTTTATCATTGGCAACATGTATATGCAGCACCACCACCTTAAGTCGTGCTGATGAAAATGCATGACCATGAGCATTGCCAAGTGGATGAATCACCAGCCATATATTATGCCAGACTATAAAGTTGCATCAATCCAAAAGCCTGAAGCCCCTCAAAACGATAAAGCCCCTGGGAGTACGAATTGTGAAGTTAAACGTATTAACTTCTAATTAGTATGAAAAACAGATTTTGTTTAACTGGTGACCTGCATTTCTGCTGACCCAACAAAGCAGCATGTTTCCATAGCAGTATGGTCTATATAATGAACTTTAACCACAAGATGAGTGACGGAGGATGAAAACTTGGACATTGGGACAATGTTTTTACTGTGTCAATTACAACCAGTATTACAATGTTCCGCTTATGTTGTGTGTGTGCACTTGAAAACAAACACTGAAATTGTATTTGATGTCCTTTTTTCTCAATATGATTTGTCTCTTTCTCAGAAAAGAAGTTTACAGATGAGCCAGAGAATACCCACCTGAGGACCATACAGATCAAGCCTGTGAATACGCTCGCCATCAACCAAGTCAGTCAGCTTAAATCCACAAGCAGTTTGATTCCACCCATCAGAGAAGTAGAAGACGAGTGCTGAGCTCCGGACGCTCGGACCTCCACAGAAGACTCATCGCGTAGGTCTCAGACTGGGGATCATCTGCAAACACTAACCATCGATTGACATTAGATGAGGCGAACATATACTGTTTTCCTCATTCACCTTCTGCAGCAAGCAGATTTAGAATCATACATGAGATATATAGATGAAGACAATCATAGTCAAATATCGCTACCCCTCAACTTTTAGTTTGCACTGCTAATATTGTGGTGGCGGGACTCCATGACTTTTCTGTTTCCATTTCGGGGAATGAGGGTCACTTGAAGGAGAACAGCAATGTAAAAAAAAAAATGACTACTGCAACAAAAAGAGGTGATTATATAATAACTGGATCAAGTTTTGCAATTGTAAAAGTTGCCTTTTAAGCTGTTGATGAACAACTACTGCATTGACTTTACCCAGTGTTGCAGAGTTATTCTGTACAGTATGTTAAAATGTGTATTTTACATCCAGCTGCAATCCCACCACAATGGCATCGTTAGTGACTGAGGCCCAATCCCAAAGTCCCGACTCACAAACTTTGAGACGCGTTCTCGCAAAGTCTGTAAGGGCTGCCCCACTGTCAAATCGGTGAGCACTTGAGGGCTCGCTTACTGAAATTTTAGCCCTTTATGCACATTTTGCCTGAGGGAATTACCCACAATCCATAGCGTTGTTACGTTAAACACTGGTTACCAGGAGAAGCCTGGAGGCTTAAAAAGATAAGGTAAACAAAGAGGACGGCACATGGGTGTTCAGCCTGGCATATTACATTTACACAGAAATATTAACATTAAAAATGTAAGATTGTACATAAACATTTGAAATCAGATGAATTCAAGCATATGCTATATTACACACCGAGTTTACTTATCAAACATTTATTTAAATTTTGCTTATTGAAGCTGTTTTGACAAAGGAGTAAATAGATTATCTGCCAATTACCTCAACTTATAAGTCAAGAGCCTGGAAGATGTTCAAATCAGGCAGTAAAAAAAACCACAACATAAAAACCCACAATTGAAGATAACATGTTTCGGTGTCATCGAGGTTATGTGATATGTCAGCTCAAAGTGCCATTCGTATTTACACCAAGTTGCAGCCTCTTACACGTTGGGATTGGGCCTGACTCAGTGAATCCTTTGCCATTTGGAGCTAATTCACAACATTTGTGACAGTTAAGACGGCCAGCGTCCATGTGTAAATGGCATTTGGCTCCAGCCTTATCTCTATCCATTTATATTTGTCTTATCTTTGCCTTTTTGAGTCGTTTGTTATAACTGTTTTCATTTTTGCTGTTTGGTTGCAATGTCCAAAACCCCAGAAATTATATTCAGTAAAGCTTTTAAGTATCTGCAAAGTTTCTCCAGGGTTAAAACGTTAGCAATATTCTTTATTCTTTTCTTGACAATAGCCAAATATGATAGGTGTTTTGTTGTTGACAAAAGAATATAACCAAAAATCTCACGGTTTATGATACAGTGACAGAGATATTCATTTACTTAAGACACCATAGAGAGCAAAGCTATACTATGGTTCAGCATGGCATCATGTGTTAAATGCGAAAGCCTCATATCGCATGAAGTGGGCATCCAAGTCCTCCTTTGGCTGTATGCACTGCCTGACACAGGATTGTCTTGGAGGCCATTAGGCGCTCGTTTGTACTCCATGACCAATCTTAATGCCATAATCACACATGTTCATGCTTTTTGTAGATACATGAAAACAGCTCTGTCATAAAAAGTTATTTGGGCTATTTATATGTTCTAAAAGATTCTATTCTATCGGTAAACCATTACGTATCGGATATATTCATAAAACAAACAGATCATTTGTTTCATTTTGTACATGCACGAGTCAAGAATGCAGAGCTCAGAGTGGTCTTATTTGAATTATAAAACGTAGTTGTATTGGCACTGTTTTCACTTTACTTCAGAATCAATGAAAGTAAGCTTTGTCCACATGAGGAGCAACACAGTCTAGGACTCATGTTGGATGTGAATAAAAAGAGGTGAGATTTTTTTTGTGGCACAGAGCATCCAAGCCGCCCAACCCTCAGTGCCAGTAATGTGCCAGGCAGTGCTAAAGTCAACGGAGGACTCCAGAAGACCCACTACTGCGAAAAGAGGCTTCTAGTTCAGCTGAATTTAAGCAAAATGTATTTTTGCTGTGAGACTGAGACATGTACCTGCCTCTCTTAATAAGAGGCTGTAATTCCCTGGAGATAACTAGAACTGGAGTAAATAATTTAAAGTCTTAAAACTATTTTTTAAATTATCCATTGTCAATAGCAGCGCGTAATAGCAAATAATTGTGTGTACTCTTCAAATCAATCTGTAAAGCTTAATGTAAAATATTTTTTTCTAGTATGTTCTTGATTAACAGTACATGTGGGGTTGAGAGGCATTCAGCATTGCAGTCTAGTTTGTACTATTTTGTGAATTTCTTTTTAGCACATTGACTTGTAGATGCAATGACTGTGCTAAGCTGATATTTCTGACTATGTCATAATACCCAATAATCAATACAGTTTATTGTCTTGTACATACAATTGTACATGATTTCATTTTGTATTTTCACAAATTAAAAGCTGATGTATTGTGTTCTACATTGTGTCGTGTAATTTGTTTTCTCAGATGTTTCTAGAGGTTTATAAAGTCAAAGTATAGTATAGTATGTCGAAAACTCAGTATAATCACAGAATCGACATACTAATACTACTATGATTTTTTCAAAAAATAATTTCGACATTCTAAACTGATTTTTTTCAACAAACGCTATACTATGACGTTTTTTCGACATGCTGTACTATGACTTTCACGAGTTTTTTCGACATGCTATAGTAGTATGTCATAGTATGTTGAGTAAAATATAGCTTATTATGCCTAAAAAGTCATAGTATCGTATGTTGAAAGAAGCAATAGTATAGTATTTTGGAAAGGGTAAACAAATTTCACATTGTAGTTTTTTAAAAAAATAATTCATAAAACATAACTTATAATACATATAACAAAAGGCATAAGAAAGCAATAGCATAGTATGTGGAAAAACGTAATAGTATGGTATATTAGAAAAGTCATAGCCTGTGTCTAAAAAAGTTTTAAATAGTCATAGTATAGAAAGTTGAATAAAGTCATGAAAAAGTCAGTACGACGAGAAAAGACATAGAATGTCCAAAAAGTCACAGTATAGTATTTTGAAGAAAGTCATAAAAAAGCCGTAGTTTTACATATCAAAAAAGTAATTGTATATAGAATATGAGAAAAGTCTTGGTATAGCAATTGAGAAAAACAATCGCACCGATTCCTGGATATTGGAACACTTCACTCGACATTAAGACTTTACATTGAACACAAATTGCTCACAAGCTGTTATTCTTTGATTGTTCATTCTAAACGTAAATGAACACCTTACTTTTTCACAGCCGTGGAATAAACTCTCCAAGCTTTTCATTGTAGTCCGTTTCCATTTAAAATCATGTTTAGCCACACAATTTTATTTGAATTTGCACATTTTATAGAAATACACTAATTTCTACAGGAAGTTGCTTGTTATGTGCTGATCAAAGCTGCTCATTTGGGTTTCTGAATTACTTCATCCTTCTAATTAGCAACAAGCATGGATACAATATGGCTGCTTGACACGTGCTACAGCGGCTAATTGCATTGTGATGGCAATAAAAGATTTTCTGGCATGATACATGGTCTGTTTTCCTTTATTTTTTGTTGAGTTATTGTTCAACCTACTTCACATTATTGTATGACAGCATCTGCTGTTTGTATACCTCCGATCAATACGCTGTGCAGTTTCTGTTATTAATGGTCATTTTTTTCTCATTTTGCTAACGTTTCGTGTACTGCCCAACAAGGATGAATAGAGTAGGCCATGGCATGGAAGTGAATGATTATGCATTTTGTTAAATGCATTTAATATTGTCATGTCCTTGCTGACATTTTGCCCTCTGAATGAAAGCCAAGAAATTAAGTCTTTCCAAATGACTGCATCAGGACTGCATGGTTATGACCTGTGCAGTACATCTCGCTGTAGGTTTGACTGCATAATGCTTTATTGCAAACTGAATGGTTTGATGCTACTTCACTTTATTCTGTAGCAAGTGATATTTCATGTTTTATCATTGGCAGCATGTATTTATAATGGCATGTGTGTTAATGTACTGGACATTGGCATAATATATCGCTGGTGAGTCATCCATTTGGCAGACTATCCATTTCCTTCTATAAGAAGTGGCTTGTATATAAAATTGTACATGATGTCATTTTGTATTTTCATAAATTAATAGATGATGTATTGTGTTTTACATTCTTTTATATAATTTAGTATTGGAACTTGCATTGCTAATGTTTTGACGTGAGACTCGGCACAAAGTATTACTAGGCCACATGTTACACATGTATCCATCACAGAGGGAGTACATACATAAAGCCCTCTCCTTTGATGATAACACACTTTCTAATTGCCAGACTGATCACGTGACACAGCACACCCCGGTGCACCCTCTGGATAATGGCTGATAAAAACACTCCACATCCTCACCTTGTACATGAAGAGGGCCCATCATGTTGCCTGTTAACGATTTTACACACCATGGCACTGTGGGAGACTGCCAGCATGCCAATAATATTTACTGTCTAACACTTCGCTGAGAGGCTGCCGATGTCCCTGATCCTCCTGCCAGCGGCAGTGTCCCCTTCTAAGTAAACACACACATGTAGCCATCACCCCCGATTACTGTACAACTGTATTGATTATATATATATATATATATATATATATATATATATATATATATATATACACATACATACACACGTATTAATCTCAATGATTATAATAAAGTATCAACCAAGATCCCATAAAAGGAACTGAAAGAGAAGCCGAGATTGTCGTCAAACTAATCCAATTTAGAAAAAAATTAAATTGTGATTAAATAAAAAACAAACATATCCATATATCTGTGTTTTAGAGGAAATTATCTCATTAATAGGATTAAAAAGTGGTATGATAATCTTCAGTATAAACGCATGACATAAGCCTCAACCTTAAACACTGCACGAGAATGCTCCACGATTCCCTTTAATAGGGAATCCCCAAGAGTTAAAGGAAAAGAGTAAAATGCATACAGTTAACCCAACTGTACATTAAGAAACCTCTGTTTTAACTACAGATACTACATGTAGACACCAGTCACACTGGGCTGTGCATGTATAGTACACACACACACACACCCTTCTCAACACAACTCTTGTCCAGCTGCACAGGCTTGGCTGGTGATAATAGTTTCCATGACAATGCAGCACTCCGAGTGCATCAATGCCAGCCTGGATAAACAGTGATCCTTTACCAAAACAAGGGGGTCATTACGACAGCTTGTCAAATCAATGTTGAGAGTGTCCTGGCTGATTAAGGCGTCCCCTCTCAGTCCTGACACAGTGTCAATACTAGCTGGCCTGTGGCGGCACACTCCCATGATTGGACCGAAATGCCTATCAGTCAGGCAGCTGAGCTGGACTAATGATTCCCTGTGCTGCCTATTAGAGTGACATGACAATTTAATCCTGTGGGCCAGGCAAGGAAAAAGTGACCTTGGTGCTTTATATTGAGGCTGAGGTAAATTGACAAGAGCAGATAAATCTTTACCTTGGGCTATTAACAGAATTAAAGAACAACAACAAAGGCAGGCGATCCTCTCTCTCTCTTTTGTTTTGTTTGTCTCTGCCTTTACAAACACCGTGCCACAGAGAAAACACCTTTACCTTTACCAAAAAAAAAAGCAACCATAAGATATCACTGCATCATTAAAACGTCTTTATTCTCATCATTTCCCAAACATTTCCACTGTGCACTGGTCGATCCAACGCTTAGATCAACAAAGAGTCAAATATAAGCCATAGGTTGAATTCTTCCATGCTTTGCTGTGAAGCTGGAATATTGAAAGTGGATATTGCTTGAAGCTCAAGGTTTTTCAGATGTTCAAAGTCATTCGTGCATGGCCCCGGGGCAAGGTATATTGCCTTGGACATCTATCTTAAGGCTATGAGAACATTGACTACATGGTTGGAAAAAAGCCATGTGTTTACACAGATGTTTCAAGCTTTTAGCACACAGATCTTCCTGTACTGAGCCGCACCACCATCTTTTGTGCCAAGGGCCATATACATTTTGCATTAGGTTACCCTTTGATACAGAAATGAAGGAGGGCAGGAGAGCTTGCAGACTTTTGCACGCAGCGTCGGAAACAAAGTGGAGATTCTCAGCGCTGCCACTTGTATTTTTCTCTGAATCCGATTTAAATTGAGTAAAACTTTGCCATTAAACATTTAACATTTCCATCACTGCGGCTTAATTTCTTCCAGTTTGTATTCTATGTACATTTTTTTTTTTTTTTTTTTAAAAATCGGTGCTGCGAGGTGAGACTCATTGTGCCTCTCCACATTTCTACTATTAAAACAGAGAACAAAAAAAAAAGATACGAATTTCATCCCGGTTGCAAGGACAAATTGCCGGCACTAGGAGGCAATTTGCCTGTAAGGCACAGTTGCCGCACTGACCCTTTATGTTCCCTGTAAAGGTCAACATTTCCTTTTCTTTTGTTTTACTCCATGCATGCATAAATCAAAGCTCTTGGCTATTTTCCTCTTTGAAGTGGGAAATACCACCCATCAAAAGCAAAATACAACCTGTACAATGATAGAATACTTTGAAACAACATAAAATAAAATACATGTTTAGATGTAGTTTGTGGGTCGGTTTAGGAATTAAATGACTGCGGTAAATGTAATTTGGTTCAGCATCAGCAATCAGGGCTTTCCCATATTTGTTATGCCAAATTGTAATTTTGCACATTAAATACACCCTCTCTTCTGCTACTGTGCAAATAAATTAGCAGTAACAAACAGCAAACATATGGCACGATCCAATAATATCACTTCTCAGCACAAGTTGTAAACATGATTTACAATTTGCAAGATATTATTTATTGTGATTCATGTTTGTGTCAGCTCAACACCGGAGGTTAATAGAAATGCCAGCATGCTCGCTGATTTACTTAGTAAAATTTTCATCCCAAGGTTCAGGTTGAGAATATTGGAGTCGGAGAGAGTTACAGGATTCATGCATTATGCAGAAGAAGCTGACACGACCTTCAGCCATCACAGTCTTATCTATATATCACACTGGGCTTGACCCTCCCAAGGCCAGAGGGAGCATTTGATATATTTAACCACTACTGCCATTAAATTACTCACATTCTTTAAGAGCTGAAAACATGTTATACAGCTAGCAACATGGAGGCAATATCATTTTGATTAAAAGTGGTTTTACGCCTTGTGTTTGCTATTAAACACCGGTGATGCTTCAGCAATAAGGGAGACATTCATAAGTCAACAGCAAACTTAATCAACTAATAAATCTCCTGCATGGCCCTTCTGATTTTTATGCCTCACATTATGACTTCACCATATGTCGGCCATATGTAGAAATAAAAAAAAATTCTTTGCTCCGGCTGTTTGATACAGAACACATCATAAAGTGATTGGAAATAAAGTGCTATTTTAGAGGGTAAGGCCCATTTAAATATAATTGGCTTTAGAATTATTTATGACATTAATTGCCACATTATCGACTGGCTGTCAGCTCCTTGGGCTTGCAGTTCGTTTTTCTTCACAAAGAGCGCCAGCTCAGCCTAAAGTAGACTGACAAGCTAATTATACCATCTTCCCTCTCAATGATAAATGCCACTAATGTGAATCTGGCCCAGAAATAAGACTCCTTAGTCACCTCAACCGCAAAAGTCTCACTCCAGCCAGGATCTTTAGATAGGGAAGCTTCACTCTGCTTCATTTCCTCCCGACTCAAGTTATCTTAAAGAATTCAAGCCCCAAATTGTGAAATTGCTCGTTAGGTCATGTGTATTATATATTAAGCACACAGGCGTACTTGAGTCTACACTTTTTTTCTATATTTAAGGTGGCATCTGCTTCATCAGAACTGTTAAAGGATGATTGGGAGGGTTGTGTCAGACCATTTCTGTAACTTTCAGAAACCAACAATCTGACATTCACACTCACTCAACTAGGCGATTTGTTACCTGAGCAGAGGTTGTCTCTTTCCTTGTGGGTGCAACTAAGAACATTGATCTAGCACCCCTCCTTTTTTATTGTGTCCGCACCGCAAGAACTAGGAACGATCAATGTTCAACAACTGCCATTTCTAAAACAGCTTGTGACAAAAAAAAGCAAGTGGTAAAAACCATGGACAAATGAACTGACAGTGAAGTCCAGAAGTTTAGTCGTTCATCCACTGAGCCAAAGCATGAGTGAGAGCAGCTGAGTAGCACAAAGCACACTCGCTGAGCCGAAGAACGACAGCAAACTGATATCGCAAAAGGTGCTTTCATGACAGCTACTGTGCTTGTGTTTAGATGACTGTGGCATTTAACATAGTTGTTTACTTGTTCTTACATTACTAAAGAAAAAGCTAAGAGAGCTAGTGGAATGTAGCGATCTCGCCGCTCTCCCAGCAGGAGATATGTGGGTGTGGCGCTGGCCTGCTGAGGTCACTTCAGTGTTCCTATTGACGGTGCAAATGCAAACAGAGAAATAGCGCTTCAAGATATGTCGTTCTCTGGGGAGCTCCCCCAGTAGGGCAGCTCCTCTTAGGGAGTCCCCAGAACCGTTTGGTCCAAAAATGTCTAATGTGTGTCATTATTCTCAATAATATAGTCTATAATCTAAATGGTGTGTAGTATCAGTGTTATTTCAGCCACCTAAGTGTTCTGAGGAGAGTGAGGGCAAACATCAAGAACATCTTCCCATCACTCCACCCAAAAATGTTTCATATGAATTCCCTTTTTAATGAGGCTGTTTACATATTCAGACTTCACTTAGGATGTATCCTGACAGCGATGAGAGCTGACACATACCAAACTTGGTATGTCCCAGAGCCATTGTCAATGGCTGGGACGCTGTCAGCTCCACCCACTTCAGTGGCAGTGTCTCAATGGTAGTGCGACACATGTCAGAAACTTTTAAACGTCTGCTCTTTTCAGCCGAGCGCTTCTGCAGCCCAAATGGCATTTTATGTGTAATGTGCCACAGAGTAATAAGTATTTGCTTCTATATTGGCATTGTGTCAAGTATGACACTTGTACTTGATTATGATTCTAAGGCTCAGTTGAACCCTCTTGGATCGATAAACTCAAATATTCTTGACACATGAGCTTTTTAATCTTTTTTTTTTTTCTTATATCTGATAAAATCCATCTAAGTGATGACATAATTACTCTGCAGCACAATCAGGCAGCTATCAGCAAAATAAAAATTCAGCCTTACGCTCGGATGTTTGATGAAAAACCATCTCTGGTGATTGCACATGCCTGGTGCAGCCAGACACACATCTGAACTTTGACCTTCTTTGATCAGCAGTTTTGGCAAGGCAATCCATCATGGTGCTCTTACTGTCAGAAGAGGTGCCTGGCTGCAGCTGTGTGTCACTGGCTAAGAGGGGCTGCTTAAAGGCAATCATGTCAACCTCCACGCGACTGCTCAGACTCCCAGATTGAAGGAGGACTTGACAGGGCCAGAAGAGTCAGCTGAAGACACTGGAGGGCTGCGTCTGATTGCTCTGTGGCCATAAAGTGATGTCTGATTTCATCCTCTGTGAACCACCAAATGAATGAACTCAAAAGCGGTGGAAATTGAATAAATGAATACCGGACCTTTTTGCTTAACCACCACTTTGTCTATTGAAATAGATACACATTGTGTGATGCAGAAGCAAGGATGGTGCTCTATCTCTACAAGATGTTTTTAATTGAACATCCCTTTTTTCTACATAACTTCTATTAGAAGTCTGAAGGAAATCCATTACCAGTGATCTAAAGCTGCTCTGTTTCACATTACAAAAAGACAAGATATCAACATTTTTTTTTTAGTTTGACCTTCAAAATGTTTCTGCCTCGGGACAATGTCTAGACAGACAGATTGAGTACTCTTTAAAGGGATCACTGGTTGAACAAAGTATGCTGCTGAGCCATGACTTTAACATAGAGCTTACAATTAGAAGAAATGTAAAATGCTTTTTTTCTATTTTTAGGCTTCTTTCCAGCAAGGTTTCAGGGTGAGCTGACCTTACACAAACACACCAAAATCACCAAACCCAGGGGAATAAAATATATTTACATGCTCAGGAAAAACTGGTGGATGGGTGCGTTTTTGCCCAGAGCGCATTGGTGTATTGCGCTGATGTATACATTATAGATTTTGTGGGGGGGGGGGGATTCTTGTGCATAAAGAGACCTCCTGAGCAGCAGGTTAGGCCGTTGATTTAAATCTCCTCGCACAAAATGCCACTTGTCAGATCCTGGAGGAGAAGAGTGCATTAACGGCGAAAAAGGGGCCTGACTTTCAGACAAAGAAGCTGATTGACGGCTTGCTGACTGCAGCTCCGAGTGTGCAATCACATGATGTGAAAGGACATTGTCAGGAGCCGAGGAGACGAGCCAAGATTGTACATAGTGACAGAAAACAGAGATGAGGACAGAGATACTGGTGCCATATTAGTGGCCAGCATATTCAAACACCATCCCTGAGTCTAAGCAAACTTGACATCACCTCCAATGGCTTCAAAGTGTTCGCTCCCTTCCACCCCCTCCCCTCTTCTGTCTGCAGCCAGCTTTCCCCTCTGATGTGTCTCCAGACTCCACTCTCTCTCTCTCATGTAGAGAGTTACCACCAGGCCTGTTCTGTCAGGACAGGAGGATAGGGGTGCCGCGGCCTGCGGATACCCTCAGTCAATCTACATTTGGTCACCGCGGTGGGAAGTGTGCTCATTTTTTCCAATATCTGAGCTACTTGAGGTGATCCGAACACTGAAGTGTGAGGAGCTGTCACCTTGCATAAAGCTCTGCACCAGCGGAAGATGTACGGCTCCTGATATGCTAAGAGGGGGAGGGGTGGAGATCTCTCCATCCTGATAGGTTGAGAGGACACTGGGGACCCTATGAGAGAGGGGGGGGGGGGGGGGGAGAGATGCATTCCACTCTGTCCGCCCGAGGACAAGAGGTCGGCAGGGAAGGATGCAGCTCATCACAAGGCCCCCTGCAGTCTCAGGACAGATTTATGCAGTTACTGGGCCAAACATGGAGGTGATGGGGGGGGGGGGGGGTTATTTAATGCTGTATCAAAATATCAACAAGAGGCCAGCAGAGAGAAGCGCCACAAATCGATACGTCATTGCATTTGTGGAAAGTTGGGAGACAAAAAGAGCACTGCATGAAAAGATTCTTTGGTAAAACTCTGTTTTAGTTTTAACTGGAGGGTGTGCTTTAAGCCTGCCCAGTGGCAGTGACTGGGCACCGCTGTTTAAACTCTACAGGCCATTAACAGTTCACCCCACCATCTCCAGCAGGGCAGCATCTGGGAGCATGCAGCAGCGATGCAGGATCTCACCAGCACAAAAAAACATGGCCAGAGGCAGGGAGGCTGAAGAACGCCCCGAGTAAAGTTGGCAGCTGTGCAGCTGTGTGTGATAAAGTGCAGCTCACCGTAAATACACTCTGGGGCTCCCTGCACAGCTGGCGACCGTAGGTTACAGTTCTGAAAGATGGAGTGCAGGAAGGGGACGGTGGGAGGAAGAGATGGATGAGGGAGAGGCAGATCTTGCATCTACACATCATCTGTCTGAGGTGGAGAAGAGGATCAGGCCAAAATTCATGAGGAAAAAGGAAGATGAGTAGGAGGGTGAGCGAATGTTATTGCGTCAGTAAGAGAACAAAGAGCGCACTTATCCGACATTCATAGGCACCTGCAGACAATTAAAGAGGCATTAGCATGGAAGCAATTTGGGCACTCTATACATATACTATATATACTGTATGTTGGTACATGAGCGTGAAAACAAACTCATCTTTTGTGCATGTTGTTATTTTACATAAATAAAACCCTGTTTATGAAATATGAGTTATAGCAAACTCACACACACATTATAATCCAATGGACTACCTTACTACATGGAGGAAACAACAAAGATATTCATTATTGTGTCAAAGGGTGACACAGCCAAAGGATGGTTTTACTTCATGTTAATGCATGTGAGCGTGCCCCAATGGCTAGCTCTTCACTGCTCTCATACGGCGGTTACAGTGGATGACACCGTCCCGACCGACATTGTCGCCCCCTCAGGTAAACACTGTTAGCTACGGGCCACCAACTCGCCATCGACACGTTCAGAGCAGTTGAGAGTAAGTCAAAATGCTCCTAATCTCGGAGAGCTCACCAAACCATACAGTACCAAAGAATTATTTAACTAAAATGATGATGTAGATTTTTGCTTTTTTTTTTTTTTTTTTCCTTACTTTGTTTAAACAATTTCTTTATTGTAAAATGCAACACTAAACTGACTGACAGACATTACTAGGGCATAACACTTGATGAAATGGTACTCTGGCCTGTTCAATATTTGTATACAGTATATATAATATTTATATCCCAAAACAACAATTATGCGTGCACTGAAATATTGGTTTATACTATAAATCATTCATTTCCACTGTTGCTGCTGATGTTCTCCTGCTCCCGAAGGAAACACCGAGACGCAGCTGATAAAGTTATGCAGACATTTATTTTTCACTTCCAGTGATTTAGCGCGACTGGGCTTGTCACCGTGATTTAGAGGAGTCTGCACTCTGCGTTCTGTTTATCGGGACCAAACAAGTGTGGTGCCTGCATGCTTTCAACTTCAGAGTTATTGATTAAAGTTTTAAATGGTTGCCATATTACCAAGGGACTTCTGGGAGATTCATTTGCGTCGATGTTCATCTGTAATTCATTAGCCATTTAGACAGCTCAACCACAAGGATTGTGTCTTGAAAGTAAAGGCCATATTTCACACAGTGGATGTATGAAGGCAAACTGGATACTACAAACATTGATACACACAATAGATTTATTGTTGTAAACAGGATTCAGAGACTGAAGAGAATTGTTTGAAGTTTGGAATTAAAGATTTGTAACAACATTTGATGAGATAAATAATCTCCCACATGAAGAAAATCTGATCCAACTACAATTCCTATATTATAGTATATATAAAATAAAAAACACAAATTTTTACCTCCACTATAATAATTTGCACAAATTTAAACCTCCACTAACGATATTTTGTATATTAATGAATCAAATGATAGTCAAATGACTATGTGTAATGTGAAAGGGGTCACTCACAGAGACAAAACTACAAAGAATTATCATCCAACTCCAGCTCATTGTTTTAGTTTTATAGCACATTAACTGCATGGAACAGACTCACCGCTCTCATTATCTTTGTTTCCAGCAAGCAGGCAGCTGCCTTCAGCAAACAATCTCTGATAAACCCACTGCTTCTTTTTGTTTGAATTGTTTTGCCCCAAATGGCCAAATAAATCAATTAATGCAACTTCAAACCAATCATGCAACTCATGAATCGAATGTAATTCATTCAAGTTATTCCCAACTCATGAATATCTTTTTTTCCCACAGCAATAGAAGAAGCACAAAAGCGCAAAGTTACAGCCTCAGAGAGATATTGCATGACTTGATTTCTAGAAAAATAATAAATTGCCATCTAGTTTTGATGTGAGACGAAATAACAAATATGAGCGAACATGAAAACCGAGCTGGCTGTGTATGAAGGCAAGTTGTGTCCTGAGGCTTTGGGTCAGCAGTCAATTAAATTATCACACTAAACTGAAAGACTTTTAAAATCCCCTTACTGAATAATGGTTGTCAGACACTCAGTATCCTCCATGACATTCTGTAAAAAAGGTTGCAGCAATGGGATTAGGGCTCGATCCTCAGCTACTGCTGTGCCCAGTCTAAAATGACTATCCTCTTATCTCAAGGCAACAGAGCTACATTATGTTATGTACCGACTTCGTCAAGATAGAATGGATGTCACTGAAATTAATTTAATCTTCCTTAAATTAGCTTCTGACTACGAACTCTTGCAGTCACAATTTATGTCCTCCAGAATTCAATTTCCTCTGCGGTGTGATATGCTTTTATCAGTTGGTAACTATTCGCTGGCCTCCAATAATGAGACTTGTCACAGAGACCAGAAGCAGATAATGTTTGATGGCGACCGTCTTGTGACCACTGTCGCCCAGATTCAGACTTAACACCGTAACTCTCGCTAAGGCAACAGTAATTTCAGAATCAGATGCTGATCAATCTGGAATCACTTTAATCCAACTACTAATCATTAGACTATTAAAGTGCATCAGTGTTTGACTCATGGTTGCTGAAATGAAAGAAAGGCCATCCGATGTCGGAAATGTTTTGAGTCACGACAGCAAGATAACGGCCTGAAAAGATGCCTTTACACTCATTTGCACACCATTTCTTGCATATAATTATATATTAAATCAATTAACTGATAAAGCTCTTGTGGATGTTAATGTTAATTGGATGTTTAAGCTCTTGAAGTAATAGAGACCATTATAAAGATTGTCATCAAAATGTGACTATAGTGGATTACGCTCACATAAAATTGATACCAGCTGTCTTGTTTACAGAAGTGCTGAAATAATTAGTCAATTGATCAACAAAAAAAAAAAAAGATTTAAAAACCATTTCCTCAATTCATTTATCAAGTCAGTTATTACGTCTACAGCGACGCTAGCAGCTCTGTGCGGCTGTACTAGCAAGATAAATGCTAACAGGCGGATGTTTTGCAGGTTTATTGTTTACCATTAAGCGAGTTAGCATGCTAACCTTTTGCTAGCACTGAACAGAAAGTACAGCGGAGGCTGCTGGGAATGTCATTACAGGGGCTAACTTCTATATTTAGAGCATTTATATTGCCTCGCGGCTCTTAACATGACGACGGCTGAGTTGGCAGCCGTCAAAATAATACCTTACTGCACCCCTAGTTTGTAGCACAATACAGAACCCTGGGTAGGTAGCTTTCCCAAAAGAAAAAATGTAAAACCTTTCATCCAAGTATACTAAATACTTTGCTTAATAAAAATGTGACAATTTTTCTGACAATTTGACAACACAGACAGTTATGTATTTCAAAGCCATATAAGCTCTGCCATGGGTCCCTTTCAAAAGAAAAATCCCAAATGTCGCTTCTTACCTGGGATGTTAGGTGCCCACCCAGCTGTCTGGTCCCCATTATTACTTTCATCGCGTCTCAGCTCCTGATGCTTAATAAGCTAGTACCTGAGGGTTCTACCTCCATCTCTAAACTCTGATTTGATGTGGCAAGGAGACAGAAAACAGGGAAGAGGGGGGACAGAAATAAAAGAACAAGGGATCAAAATAACTGTGCCTGGCTGGCTGAGTAGAGTGGGGCCCATCAACACCAATAACCGTTAGCTGCGAACACATGTGTCACAGCGAGACAAGTGTCATATCACTCAGCCCACTGCTTCATTTGACTGGAACACATCAATCACTCAGGGAAATCCACACAGACGTGCTGAGATAGGCCTCACCTCTGGCTCCCTCATTACATTGCGTCAGTGTTAGTGAAACCCTGGCCTGTCAGGAATTCACTGTCGTCTTTCTCGAAAAGAGCCTCTCTTGTCCAGTTGTTTCTATCAACCACGGGGTGAGAACAGGGATGCAACAGTGCACGTGAATATTACAGCTATTACATATATGTCAATGTGTTTGGTGTTTTAGCTGACCTCTGCTGCTACCCGAAACACAAAACATCTGCATGGCTGCACACGTCTGTGCCCATAAGCTGGAGGCAGATCCTCAGTGCAAATTACTCGTGACAAAGACGTGCTCACCAGTATTAAAGCTATATGGCTCAAACAAATGATTGATGTCATTATTGATTAATCTATCAACTATTTATTTGGATTCATTTTAGAAAAATTAGAATGACAAACAAATTGTGAAAAAATGCCCATCACATGTTCAAGGTGATGTCTTCAAATTGCTTGTTCTTCTCAACAGTCCAAACCCCAAATATACATAATTGAAATCGTATACAACAGATAAAAAGCAAAAATTCAGATATGAGAAGCTGGAACCATAGCGTGGACCTTTTATTTATAAATAATTGAAAATCAAAATCATTGCCCTACAAAACAATGCCCACTTATGTTGTTCAACAGTATATAAAAAAAAAGAAGCTTCAATTTCATACAGTGGCCTGGCCAGATGTTAAAAACCACCCTGAAAACCAGACAATCGAGTGCTGTCAAACCACTTTCAGTCAATTGACTAATTGATTGATTCACAAGTTCACTTTTCTGCACCAGTTGTCACACACTGACATCCAAAATAATCACTGGGACTGGTATGCATAATATCACATCTATGACACTGCAGCCCTTTCATAATAAAACTTGTTATTTCAACTCAAAATCTGTATGTACAGAGTGAAAATGAGAAAGCCTCCCTCTGCGTTGGGCTTTAACGAAGGATTAAAGGCTTATTAACAAAGGCCTCCCTTGAAAGCCCGGCTCTCTCCCTAGCCACCGCCATACTGCGCCCAGCTGTGTATACAACTCCGACAGGTAGAATAATAACGGTTATACATCACTGCACCTGAGAGCCCAATCATCTAAATCTTCCCCTGCCACCGCCTCCCAGACTCCATTACTTTATTGACACGCAATCTTAAGAAGGAGAGAAATATTGCACATGTAAGGTCACTTGGTTATGAAGACATATTATCATATTATCTGCATGAGGGTTGTAGGGCTCAGGCCTGACAAAGCTAATTATAATTGGACATGATACAGAGCTCAGAGCATATTACGTGCTTGGCTGCATGACAAAGTCGCAGCTGAGATATGAGGGGAGAGAGGAGTATAGAGCATGAGCTGAAACTCAATGCGAAGAGGGTGAAGCTGTGCAATAACGGCAGCGTGCTCTCTGATGATAATTTATGGATACATCCACTATGAGCACCAGGCAAAACCTGTTCCAGCTTGTTCAGGAGGCACGAGAAGAGAGCCAGTTGTTCAAATACAAATTTCTTATGCACACCGACTTCAAACTGCTCTAATGCCCAAATGTCACATTTCGTTAGTGGCAACAAAAGTGGCCCTGTGGCTTCTTATCTCCACTCCCAAGGTTGTTTCAGTGTAGCCACACACAAACAACTGTTTCTGTTTTTCTTCTTAAATGACCTTAAACCCTTGTGCTGCCTCCTTCAAAGCAGCCATTTATTTACCTCCCAACAGTGATGAGATTTTTAAAAGCTGGCTCACTCACACTTGAAAAACCTAATCAACCTCACAGAACAATGGGCAAAAAGAAAAGTAATTCAAGTGATACTGTACATCTGCTGTCTTCTAGTTTCCGCCCTGCAGCTTTATAACCTCATCACAGGGGTTGTGATCAGTGCTACATCGAGTGGCTGCAATTCGTGAGAAGACCCAGAGGTCAGATGTTCACTTTAGTTTAATCGTGTCAGGCACAAAGATGGTTTTCCCTCCACTCATTTGCAGAGATTCATCGCTTCAGAGGTCTATTAATATAATACGCATTCATATTCCCATGAATATGACAATTTTTACAAGTTATCTCAACTCTATTACTGTAGTGCAGCACTATTTAACTTCCCGCTTCTTAAAGAGCTGTCATCTGCACTAATGGAAACGTACTGAAATCGAAATCATTGCAGAGAGTTGACTTTAAAGGTTAATTTGAGGAGATAAATGTATAATGTAGCAGGCGGTAGGCTGAAACCCCAATGACTTAAAGGAGTGTCCTCTCTCAGTGACATGCCAAAGAACATACACCTTGAGAGAAATTCATACTTGGTTACGTTTAGGGAAATATCCTGGTTTGGGTTATAATTACTACTTTGTTAAGGTTAGGGGAGCTTAGTTGTCATGAGAGCAGAAGCCTAAGCAGCTGAGATCTCAAAACCTGGGAAAACAAAAGCTTAGCTCTCAGTGTGGCTAAATACCCCTGTAGTCTTAACCATTGTTTTTAAAAAATGTGTTTGTATTTTGGGTGAACTGACCCTTTAAAGCAACAAAGAAGCATTTTCATTTTGTCTCCGTTGTAAAGAAAGCAGCTCTATTATCTTAACAGAAAGCAAGGAGACTAAGTCCTTACTGATGACAAGACACTGTGAAGCATCAACTGAAGTTTTTGGATTAGGTTAATTAGGACAAAGTATCTTGATAACATACAGTGTGTTCAAATCCAATCCTGTGCATACGTTTCTTCTTAAAAGATGAAAGTGTCTACAGCACTGTTGTGGTCAAACTTTTAAAACATACTTTCTCTCTTGCTGCAAAAGATATTCAAAACATCTGGAAGGCCATCTGCCAATAAATCTCCCTGATAAACGATGGTGCTTCAGAAATCCGAGGAAAATAATGAGTGGTGCAACATCTTGGCACAACTAAAAAACATATTTGAAATACAAGACTACATCTCAGATGCTCAGCTCTGAGACCACAAATCACAAATGTGATTTGTGGTATGAGGAATTTATTTCAAAGCACATCATGTCACACACACACACATTTGCAATTGTATATCTTTCCAGATACTGGCAAGTGATGCTGGGAGTCTGGTAATGCTCAAAGGTGGACTAGAGTACACTGCAACATCGCATCTTGAATTTGCATGCCAGTATATTGTGATTAAATGGCACATGTTTCTGTGCAAGTTGTTTCTCCCTCATCGAGCACACTCGCAGTGAAAGAAATTAAGCCGTACGTAATTTTACCGACTGGAGATTGCTCAATGTGTCTGAAATTAATCAAGAATATGCAGGTAATAGCAATCTGCCTTTAAATTACTGAACGTTTTAGCCGTGCTATTTCAGCATCACAATTTTGCTTTGAACAATTACAATTAATTAACAACTATTAAGTCTTGTGTTTCTGTTAGGAAACTCCCCCGCCAGCCGTCCAAGCTTTGTCATCTGGTTTCAGAAACTTGCCGTGACAGGCCATTTTTCATGATTTCTCTTACTTTGGAAAAACACAAGTACTTTAATTAAGAGGCCCGCATGTCCAGATGCTCACCTATTTTTCTTTAAATGATTACCGATGGGAAAGCCACAAGCAAAGCAGCCAAACATCGATGAAAGCAAGCAGGTTGCAAAGTGGGAATTCTCTTGTGTGAGGTGGAAATTGACGTTTAAGGCTCTTTGAAGCTCTAACTGCGCTGTTAGTGCCATTAC
Source organism: Anarrhichthys ocellatus (assembly GCF_004355925.1). NCBI lineage: Eukaryota > Metazoa > Chordata > Actinopteri > Perciformes > Anarhichadidae > Anarrhichthys > Anarrhichthys ocellatus. The sequence continues at coordinate 6,856,737 of NW_022280034.1, forward strand.
GGGCTTTGTGCTTCTCCAACAGCCTACAGTTATCTCCATACTGGTAAACTACTTGAGTCCCTGTAAGATAAGATTCTCTCTTTAGATGGTCTAGCATGAAATAAATCATGTGTTTTGAGCTACAGGTCAGATGTGGGTCAGAAAGCAGATGAGTACCTGTGTGAGTTTGAGCTGCTATGTGAGGACACTCCAACAGGTGGCATGAGACCCCTGCCCTGCTCCTTCATTTCCTTCTTCAACAGAAGAGGAGACACAGCTGCAGGGCACTGAAGCCACCTTTGTTGTGTTGTTATTTTTCTTAATTGGCTACATGAGACAGGAACGTGGCCTAATTTCCGCATGTTGGTGTTGATAATGTGAGAGGAGCCACATTATGTTTTCTAATCTAATAAAATAAGTGACTCAGCGAGTGACTTCTTCAGTAAGTCCTTCAGTTAAAATACAACAGAAAATATTTTCCCTTCACAATGTTTTCTTATTCTTTGTGCGTTCACATTAGCACAATAATTATTAACAATATTGGCCTCTCAAGAATGTCAACATTTTTCCGCCTATTTATTTCAATATCCTCTTTGCACAAGGCTTTCATTTCCTCAGGTACGCTGTTAAAAGGCAGCTCCAGCCTGCCCTGACTAATTTCCTCTCAGCCTCACAGATCACAGGCCTTTCCCACCCAGCGCTCCCTTTGCTCCCACAAAGACCCTCGTAATCCTGCTGCTTGTCCACAATTAATCTTCCCAGTTGCCGTATTATTAACACAACCACCCACGGGCAGAGTATGCAAATGTGAAGCCAGGAACAGGCCTCTCTGTGTGCATCCCCCACCCCCCCTCACTCAGCCCACAGCGGAGTGGCAGAAGTGTCAATCACTCCGGGGGTTTAAACCGCTGCCCACTGTCAGCATCAAGGGCTTTTCAACCCCTCCCTGCCGTCTGCTGATCAAACAACGTGACCCCTCCCACCTCAAACCCCACAGTTGAGTACCCTCTCGACTTTCTTCTTCATCTACCTTACCCTGTCTGTCTTTTTAACCGTCCGTCTGTTTCTCTCTCTCTCTAATCATTCCTGTGTCCTCCTTCATCTTTATCACAACCTTAGTGGGTGAGACACAAAATCGAAATTAAATATCTTTGAGTTTTGGATGGTCATGTTTTGCTATTGTCGGACATTTTATAGACTCTACGACTATAGACTAACTTTTTTTCCATTGATCCATTAATAAATAAACAGATAATGAGTAATAATCAGTTGCAGCCTTACAGTTTATTTTTTGTGTTTGGTGAATGATTTGGCTGTTTTAATTGCGGGTGTAAAATCAGAAACTGGTGGGAAATCAAACAACTATGCCTTAAAACTGGGCAGCAAGATTGAATTAATACCCTCCTGTAGCAGAAAGATGAGAAATCTAAGACAGGGCGTTATATCAAAGTGATAAAGCCAACAGGCTTCAGCTGGTGTGTCAAAACAAACTGCTTTTCATAAGGCATGCTGTGTTGTGAATGTATCTTGTGTCTTAGAATGAAAAGCCAGTGGCTGCTTTTTGGTCATGAATGGGAATGTAAACACTGAAGAAAAAAATAAAAACTGAAGCAATATTCCACTCGTGTTTGTCTTGTTGTGTTAAACACATGTGATTGCTGTAGCCATTTTTCAACGTTTTTTTAGGTAGTGAGCTCTACCAGTCAAGTCCTATCCGTTCGCATGTACTCTACAAATCATAATCTTGATCAAAGCCACTGCTGTGAGAATAGCTTGGCACCACTTTAAAAGAATATGAAATAATGTCCCAATCCAGCCAGTCTGAAAGAACAGGCGAGAGAAAGGGAGAGCGCAAGAGCCGAGGCTTTTTGAGAAGTTAGTCACTCTATTCGCCTTCACTGTCACTTGACATGAAAGTAATGCCAGTTCTATGGAGATCCAAGCTGTTCCCCTGTGGTTGAAATGCTATTGTGTGTCAGACAAAGGGCATGGTTTCATAGCACCCCCATGTTTGCATGCATGACCAGCACTTTCAAATAAGGCCTTTAGATCTAAATCTCAAGCTCCACTCAGCACAGAAGGCAGCAGGCAGCTTTGTTAGTGGTGAGAAATTACTGGGGATGTCCAAACTGAGAACTAGGCGCTCACATCTCCACACAAGCGCTTTGATTATGCTGAGGTCTACAACGAAGCCCCGCTGTGAAGACAGCCCTGCTGAGCTGAGGCATGTTGTTTACCAAAGTATCGTACTGAATGATACAAGATTGTCTTGTGCTGCTGTCGTCCCGTTGGAGATTAAGCGGTGAATCATCACCGACTCAAGTTTTAGTTAAACAAACATTTCTCAGAGGCAGAGCAGCACTTTCTGTTGAGTTAACCCCGTTTCCTTTGGCACCAAAGGAAGCCAAAGGAAACAGTTTTTTAGAAAGAAGATACACTAACTGGCAAACCTGACAGAAAGCTATTCAATAATAACAGGATATTTCAAGGTTGTTAGCCTCTCTAAAAAAATCGGTTACATGCACAGATTCGTTCATCTTTTCCACTTTTGCTGACGTTAAAGCAGCTATAATCAATTTTTATTATGAACAATGAATCATATACCGTTTTGGTTCACTGTCACTTCTCTCATAGCATCGCAGCGTTGTTTTTGTCGCAGCAGGAGCTGCTTTGCATGAAATTACGACCTGCCCAGCACCGAATCTCCCTCAGGAGTTAGTGAAGATCGAAAACATTCATCAGACGGCCATAAACACAACTCCAAATGAATGATAGCGCCCGGTGTCTGCTGAATGTCTAAAAGTAGGTAACTGTTTTGCTTACATATTCGCCATGTTTTAGAGAATCACTTAAGTGGTACGTTGTGTTTTTTCACAGGAAACCCTTGAAGCCTTGAAATAAGAAACAATGAAAATGTCTCCAAATTCTTGTCAGTTGTGTGAGTTACCGACACCTCGAGCCGCTGAAACAGCACCTTCTCGTGCAACTGTTGCTTCAATGTCATCCTATCTTGTCTTTATGTTACTTCTTTCATGTCATACTGAAATGTTGCATTTCTCCAAACTTCTCATTCACAGAGCACATCCTCACATTTCACAGAAGTTCAGGAGGTCAGGCTCAGCACACTGTCAGCGATCAAAGTTATTATCAGAGAAAACGAAGAAACCATTTTTCTGCTGAAAGAGAAATTCTCACAGTGATATATCAAGGCCTTGCACTTTTGGGCTAAAAAGATTGTCTGTCAGTAAAATATGTGATAGTGTTTCAAGCTTGAAGGGGTTCCTGGGAGCAGGAGAATATGATGTGAATGACAAACTTTGATTCTGAGGTCTAAACAATAAAGACGAGTGAAACCCTATATGAAGGCTTTGTTTAAACATGTAACGCAGTAGATCATTTTTCAGTAGCCATCTGTATAGATGCTAAGATAAGATACAGACCTGTAAGAAGGGCCTTGCTAGAACAGCTCAATAACAACTCTGACTCAGTAAATATGTAGGTTCGGCATGTCCCAGGGCCCCTGTCCAGCTGTGAACACTCTGAATCATTCCCTCCAGTATTTCCAACGAAATAGCTCTGTATGCAACCAAACAGCAAACAAACAAAGAAGCGAGTCGAGCAGCTGAAGATATATTTGTTAGAGGTTTGATCAAACCAGAGCTAAAAAGGAGAGTGAATTTTTCACCAGGTGGACAGAAATGTGGCTCTATATGAAGGACAGGGTTGCTCTGTCAGCTGGATCCATAAATAAGCAATTTTTTGTTTGTAATAATGCTAATAAGCTAGCTTTATGTTTCTGTTTTTCTGCCCCAAGTGGCCAAAATTGATTAATAAGAAATTGTGCCACCAGGCCAAGAAGTCGCCAACACGACTACACCAGATGAATTCTACGTAATCCCTTTAGGGAAACTCTTGGTGCCTTGCCACCCTCGGACATCTCTTCCACAGACATGTGGCTGAGGACAGAGTGGGCCGTCTGACAAAACACAAAGAACAAACACTTCTCCAGCTGCCCGATTCCCATGTGAGAGCGATGAGAGCACACGACGGGTTAGTCAGAGCTCGACAGAGACGAGCAGCACTGGAGATAGGCCAAGCAGACGTCAAGTGTTGCTTTACAAGAAGCGCTGATGCACACCAAGGGCCTTTAGTAGAATTGAATTAGAGCACCTGTAAATAAATATGTCGGCTAGCAGGTGGCAAGTGAGTAATCTGAAACTGAGAATACAGGGACAATGGCAAACACAAAGCTGAGGTGAAGTGATGTGCACAGCTATTATTTACTTTACAGGATGACTTTGGGGATTTCAATGTCAGGTCTGTACAATGCTGAACCAGCAACATCTGAAAGGGAATTAAATATTTTCTTTTCAGTGGGGGAATTCTTCTTGCTCCCGAAGCAAAAAGAAATATACAAGAAAAATACATAAACATTACATATATCTCAATTTCCATGGTCACCATAAACAATAGATATTAGGTTAGCATTCAAAGAGCCAGACATCAGTCTTCAAATGTCAGCTGGTAAAATCAAATGAAGCTGCTTTGTCAGACCTCCCCTTATGATCCACCAACATATACGTCTCACATCACCTGAAACATCATGAGCAACACAATTTAATTACAACAAAAAAAACTGTAAACATCACTCTTTCATCCCTTTATGTATGTGGACAAGAAGACAATGTGTTAAGTGGAAATAAATCTGCCTTGACAGCCACATCAAAGGGTGCAGTGAGGGGCTTACTGCTACTTAAGGCACAGGAATGCTGTTGCTAAGCATCAGTCGGAAAACCTATCAACCCTTTAAGGACTTTACTATTTTTGAGAAAGGGGGCTGAGCAGGTTACTAGAGGCCAGAAACTCCACTGTGTCCCTGTGAATTCATAAATCCTTAAAAACAACTAACTTATCGGACAGAAGATTGAATTTGACGTAACACAGATTCAAACCAGTCCAATTTTTTGGGCTAGCTTGTTACCACCAAACAAGAGTTTTAGGTCTCTGAATCTTTACTCATAAATAAGTAACTATTTGCTGACTATGTACTCCTTCTGCCCTTTTAGGGAGGATATGCTTGTTGGTAAATTAGGACGTGCTCCACTGCATAAAGGCTATGAGTCAATGCTAGCTGCCACCTTCCTGTGAATAAATTCAATTCCCTCATCTTGCCCGGGTGAGGTGCTAAATCACAGGCAAGTGGGGGTCATTGGATGGCTGGGTAGCCAACCTGTTATAATTCCATCCATCAACCTAATTCATTGTTTCAGCAGGAGCAGATTTCGACTCTGAATTACAGAAAGTGACAAGTTTGAGTTCGGTTCAAAGGAGAACTTTGGCATTTCATCTAGCATGTCGGCTACGTCATGTCATTCACCACTTTGACGAGTCGTACATTTCCAGGTCGGGGCAAGGGAACGAACTGAAGCGCCACAAGTCTCACTTGTAGGAAGTAGAAGCGATAGGTGACCTCTCACTAACTTGTAATCCACAGAGTATTAGTCATAACAACAGTGGATAAATCCCTTTAAGAGAGTTGAGCCGTCTAAGCATGGCATGGGGCTGCCTGGCCAACACATCTCTTTTTTTCAGCTCATCGTTGAGATGAAAGAGAAATGGTGCAGCGCATTACACAGAACAATCACGCATTATTAGCAATAAAAAAAAGAATTCTGAATCGGCTTTGTGAGAGGCCACTCATTACCAATTACCCACTATATCTGACAGCCTGAGACAGATTCCATCAGAGTTCACAAACAGCTACAACACTAACTGTTCTCGTTAGAAGCACCTCTTACATTTAGAGTAAGTTGTCTTGTTGACTTCTCAACAACGTGGTTACCGAACTTCTTTTTTGTGTCGAGTTCAGCAGAGTCCTCAAAATTTAGAAAGGCTTTTTGGTGTGACTGCTACCCAATAGCAACAAGCAGGTAATAAACCAAAGTATTGTACGAATTAAAATTGTAAATGGCTTGTGGCCTTAGATAAAAAGTCAGAGGATTGTAGTTACCACAATTCATCCTGGGGAGAACGTGAATGTCTGTAACAAATTCTGTGGCAATCCGTCCAATGGTTGTAGGGACATTTCACCCAAAACCACAGATGTAAAACTCATGGTCGCGCTGGAGGAAAAGTCAGGGGAAATGTCTGTGCAAGAGGCAATACATCCAATAGATGTTTTTACTCTGGACCAACAGGCTGACAGGCTGACATAGAGTGCAATGCGTGACTAAAAATAATAAACATTCTGATATTTGCTTCTCAAATGTGAGGATGCGATGGTGTTCTTAGTTTAAATCATTGTACGTAAGTTATGCGAAGACATCACTGTGTGCACTGGGAACTTCAACAGATAAAAGCATTTCAATTAAGAAGCCATTACATTTTCAGTACTTCTGTTCTTTGCATATTTACTGACTCTCACATTGTGGCAGTCAGTGGGTGGAAGCTTCTCCCTTTATTGTAATCAGCTTTCATTCCAGCCCTTTTGATCCCTTGCTTTCTTTTGTGCGACACACCTCATCACCTTTATTTTCTGCCATAATTGTATGGGAAAGATCTCCCCTTTGATACTGTCTGCATGCCAAATCACTATCAGGGGAAAGGGTGTCGAAAAGTGCCATGTGTGCTGTCTGCCAGGAGAAAAAAAAAGAGCTCTTACACCTGTGGAAGACAAACAGGGTTTTCAGAGATATGACATATCTATCATCCCGGCACAGGATATGAACTGTTCTGTCATCTTAATGGTGAAGGGGGCTTTGCATAGTGGAACAGTAGGGGCTGAGAGACATGTGTTGCACATGGTGAACTGTCTGGCAGCTGGCATTCCCAGGTCTCACCCCCCTCCCTCAACCCCTTCCAGGCTCCTGTCTCATCTCCTGGATCTAATCTGCAGACACAGTCCTCTCCTGCAGGCTCATCACTGGGCTGCTGAGTGGAACTGAACAGGATCCTCTGCTCCCCCTCAGGCCTCCTCCTCGTCGCCTTTACCACCACTACAACGTCAACACCGACCCTCCAACCCGTCACAAGTGTCAGGTGAGGTTGTCTGCCGTCTCCTGCCAACACAGCTGCAAACTATTTTACAGGGGAATTAGGAAGTCTTAGACTTTAATCAAAGAAATACATCAACAAAAAAACATTCACAACAGGGAGATAGATATATATGCAACAGAACTATACAACAAACACGCAGTATGTCATAGTGGGGGAAATTACATTTTGTCATTTGTAGTTTTGGGCTCTAGAACACAAGTGTTATGACACTGATTGTTTGCCAATAGCGGGTACAAATACAAATAAATTAGGTTTTGAAAGCAGGTAATTTCAGTGTCTGTCAAAGAAATTACTGAATAATTGGTTTAGAACAGTAACCTGCAGAGTTTTTTTTGCTTTGGGACATTTTATTTCTGTGTTTTGCACACTTCATTTTGTGTCCATCTCACTTTGAAAACAGCTTTTTGACATTTTCTGTGTCAAACGTGCACTTGCTGAAATATGCTAAAAAGGCCTCAATTAATTCTACTTAGACTTGTTGCTTATCAAGTTATTAAGAAGACATTCTGTAAACATTTCTCTTGCATTATGAACTAAACAAACTCTCCAAAAAAAAAAAAAAAAAAAAAAAGGCTGAACTGCATCTCCCCACAGAAAAGCAGCTACTGCCTAACAACATGGCAGCGAGATAAGCAGGGTGGATTCTACTGAGAGAATCTGTTATCAGGGATGGTGCTATGCACTGACATTAAGGATAATCATATCTATCAGCACGCTGCCAAACATTCCCAAGTGAGCCTGGCAGAGAACAAAGCCTGCATCGTCTCTCGAAGCTAAGGTTACAGGCAGATGATGATGTACTTGTCACTGGGGTGCAAATGATCCACTGCCCGGCCAGCTCCGAACGCAACGAACAGAATCCACATGAAGATATGGATTTGAACTGAACAGTTAAGATATCTGCTCATTCCTCTGCCTGATAGCTACAGCTGGCTTGCTTGTAACACTTCTGAACCAGAGAACTGTACGGACACCCCAGAAGCATATAATGAGCTGTCTTAGATAAAGTACAAAAAGAAGTGTTGGAGGGGAAAGAGGAAGCTGGATAATGCGGCCCTTCATCACCTCGCTCTCTTATTACATGAGTGATGTCTTTGTTATTCACACAAACCTCAGAGAGAGAGAGAGAGAGAGAGAGAGAGAGAGAGAGAGAGAGAGAGAGCGAGAGAGAGAGAGAGAGGGCAGACAATTCAGTTACACAAAGCAGAATATATTTTGCAAATGTTCAGTCAAAACAAAGAGTGTCTTAAAGGAAATAATAATGAATGTCCATGGTGAAACTACACACAATGCTGTGGATTATCTGTTTTTAGACCTATTATGCCAATAAAAGAATGAACCAGCTATTACAGTTGTACCCCGAGTATCCCATTACTGACGAGGCACAGAAAATAAAGCCAAACAAAAGCAGGATGAGTAGCTTTGGCAGCTGTGTCAATTGCTGCAAGTAAGTGCATATCCCACGTTTTGTTCAAGGCCATGGAAAAAACAAAACAAAAGAGTTGGCAGGACAATTTGAATGTGACGAAGTAGTTGAGGATGAGATGGTGAATGAATCACTCTCAATAGCACAGACCAAAGCACAGCATTTGGAGAGAAATCCACCCTTAGCAGGGAAGTGCTCGATTGGCAGTGATAAATTGCCTTTCTCTGCTGGGTCGTCCACATGGTTCACATCAATATCCAATTCATTATGATATATTGACTCCCATCACAGGTATCGCTAATGTATATTTTAGGACATTTCTAGCTGATTTAAGTAGTTTCTAAAACAAAATATCCAAAGGATGTACAGCATAAACATTCTGTAAACATTTGTATCTTTATCTTAGTTCACTTTGTTCTTGGAAATATAGGTTTTAACTGGAAAAATGAACTGGACAATCTAGTTTTTCAGGTTTTGAATGATATTAAAGCTGCATTGATGATTATTGTTAAACAGAAACACAACCCTGAGATACTATCGGCTTATAAAAGTTGCTAGAGCTAACAAACTGGAGTTGGGAAATGGTTAGCTTAGCATAAAAACTGGAGGCATGGAAAACAAATATGGGTTAAACAAGCGATATATACTGTATACATACATATATACATACACATACACATACACACATATATACATACACATACACACATATATACATACACATATATACATACACATACACACATATGTATATATAATGTAAAATCAGTGAGCTTTTAAAGTTGTTTGTGGTATTTTTTTTTACTTTGTAACTACCAAGTTCCTTATGTTGTTGTTTCTTCTGCTTCTTTTGAATTAACAGAGTCCCCCTCACCAGTCTCTATAAAGGGCCAGGTCGCGACATCCGCAGTGAAAAATGAAGCCAATGCAGAAGATCCTTCAACTTTAATTTCCAATGCCGATAAAGCAGGGTGATGCTTTAAGGCGTCATAAATGTCAGTATCAAAGGTTTTGCTTTGTGGATATCTGATTTAATGCCATCGTTCAAAATAAACAACTGATATGACCGTGTATAAACAAACCTGCGTTTCATGTCTTTGTCACCTCACTTGCCACCTCACTTGCCACCTAGAGCCAGACACACAACCAGAACAACCTCAAACAGCCTGTAAGGGTCACCACACACACACACACACACACACACAGTCAAGGTGTGGGCCGACAGAATGGATGTTGAGCGCTCAGAGCCAGACGACGCAGCTCGTCTTGCTTGCAGAGAGAAACAACTATCAGTAGGATCACTTCACTTCACATGCTGGAGTCTAAACAAGTCTCTGCTTTCATTTCCATAAAGCCGCGCTCTGTCTTTTGTTCTGACGGAGATAAGATGTATAAATTATGAGCAGCTGACAAAGTATACTGGGACGCCTCGGGCAGCTCATCAGTCATGCTCGGCCTGTCAGCAGGTAACTGATGGGGGCCCTACAGGCACAAAGCCCGCTTTTAAGCCAAGGAGGGGGAGGCAGAGGAATTAAAGCTGTTGTTGGAGTCCCGAGGACAACAGCTGACTCATATTTAACAGTCTCTTTAAAGGAGTGAGGCAGACGCCAAAAGCTTCAAGCTTCAGAGTATATGTTGTGCTCCCTCCTCAGGAGTGTGTGTGTCTTGCTGTTGTGCTCTGTTCGCATTGTACAATAGCCGTCAAGCGGGAGGTAGGCACACAGTTGCCTTGAGAGAATAAAGCAATAACACCAATAAAGGTGCTGGTCTCTAACAAGTGTGAGAACTGGTACCAGCTGCTGCTGCACCATTTCTTCCATTATTTTCATCCAATTTTCTGCATATTTCGTGTAATCATATTCCAAAAGATTGAATATTAAAATGGGTAGCGTGGCCATAACATTTTAGTTAGTTCGAGAATAAATAATAGTTCCATGTAAAAGTTGATTTATGTTCCACAAAAGTTCTTGTGCAAAAAAAAGGGGTTTATATCTCTTCTTCATATTTCTGCATATTAATCTCCACAGCTGTCTGGCGTCTGGAAGGACATGAAGTGGCATACCTTCATTTGGGTCAGACGGGTACTTTACTGTATCAAATGATTGGGACTATGAAATTCTCTGAATAGTCTTGATACCAGTAAAGGAAAGACACCCCTGCGGCGCAAGAAATGTAAAATAATACAACTTATCTCTGATGCCCAGGAGGAAGAGATGTGTCCACCGTTGCCAAATGATGGCATATTACCATGTGAGTCATTCAGTATGTGTGTTAAAGCTTGAAAACATCTTTGGTTCAGCTCAGAGCTAATATAAAAATAACCAAATATTTATGAGAAGTCAATGTTTCAATGAAAAAGCAATCCAGGTATACGATTTCACCAATCTCCTCAGTTGACATATAAAACGAATCCAATTTGGAACCAATGTTGCATGCCAAAGTAAATAAATAAAAAAATCAAGCCTTGATCTTATAGACTGTATAAAATAAGGAGGTAGTCTCCATGACGTCATCCATAGGTTTCTGAAGAGCCGTTGTTAAACTCAAGGTGGGTGACTCGGGCTGCTGCTATCTTGGCAATGCAGCCTAACTCTAAAAATGGGCTAAGAAGCGGATTTTCGGTGGAGCTGAGGTGGACCGGGGTGCTACATTAATCAATATAATCATAAGAATCAGTAAGAACCAATATCTAAGCTTTACGTGTGATTTTTAAATGCACAGAGCTGCTACAGTGTAACTACAGTAACCCGACCTCTCCACCCCACTGACCACATATGACCCCAGGAAGAGTGTCATCTAGAGGCCACACCGTATCTGTGTTTATCCTTTGAGAAAGTGCATGTTTTAGTGTGTACACATCTATATGATCAAGGTAGACAGGCCAGATAAGGGATACAAGTGAGAGACAGATGGTGGATGGGAAACCTCCAATAACAAAGAACTTCAATACCAAACGGTCAATACGTCAATCTGGAGAGGCTAATTATAACTCAAGGGCTGATTGTGATTGATCACTCCAGAGCACAATTACCAACCTGTCCACATTAAACTGATGTATGAGTGTTTTAGGTATTACAGCTCCTGAAAGTTTAATACATTTCTCATTAAAACAGTGTTAGTACTGTATGGTGACTGTCCTTTGCAGGGCTGATGTAGAGGTGACACTGAGAGGCAGAAAAACACATAAAAGTGGAAGTGGTCTGGGACAAGAACAGGCCCACTTCAGTATGTGGCCTTGCTTTGAAGGCTGCGGAGAAAGACTAGAGGTCACTTGTGTCATTTCACTACAAAGGTTGAAAAACATTCAACACTTCATCCTCAGAACAACCTTGTTGAAGGATATGAAATCTTCAGTTGCTTTACTATAATTAATCAATACTGTGGACAGTTTACTGCAATTGTTCTTCATGACATACGGACACATGCTTTTATTTTAATGTACTGTGAAGTTATTTATTGGTTCAAGTTCTGGTTTCTAATCTGGGTTTTCTTATATATGCATGAAGTAAAATGGGATTGAGAGGAATATTGGTTAAAACAAAACATACTGGTCCCTTCTGAAACCAATAATTGGGTACATTGAATTTTAGGGTTGGACTATATTTGCATAGTGGCGAAGAATGCCACAATGCAAAGTCAAATGCAAGTACTTTTGTTTGTAGATTATATGGCCACTGAGCAAATAAAAACAAGGTAACCAGCATTAAAATACAGCTTGTGCACTTATGCTCAATGCTGCAGGAATGAGATAGCATTGTTGCACTTCCATTTCCCTCGTCTCGAAGTCAAAAGAATGTTTTATCGTTTTTTTGAAGCCTCAAATAAGGTCCGTGAACCGTGAAGACTATTTATAAAATGTTTCTCAGTTGATTTTCCCCCAAAAATCGTATTGCTATCACAATGTAAAAGTACCTATAGGGGTGATAGATTTTATGTACATTGCCCGTATCTCTGAAGTGTTTTTATAAAGGAAGAGGGAGTGAGAAAAACCTGCTATGGAAACAAAAAGGGAAAGCCAACGAGTGTGTGCTTGTGCAAGTCTACCAAAGCACCCACTCTATTCAGAGCCAGCCCAAAAGAGTTGTCTCAGTAACAACAATAGTGGGCAACATGATCTTTCATTACACATTGTGTAAACAGTGTAACCTATCAGTGCTGCCAATCAAGATGATTGATTGTGGCCTGTCACAGGAGAAGAGTGACACGTCAGGAAAAAAAAAAAAAGGTTTGTTTTTTTTCAAACAAAGCGCAGTGCATTCAGGCTGCCACAGAAAGTGGTGATTAATGTGTTCTCACTGGGTAATCCCACACCCCTGGCTAATGAAGGAGGAATCTATCATCCGCACTGCGGTGGCAGATGTCGCGAGGACAGCAATCCAAGTGCCTGGGAACAATTTACTTTCTTTTCTCTAATTGTTCCTGAAAAGTGTGACAGGTTTGGAGAAAAGCACTTGAGTCGACATCTCCTTGGGGCAGACACAACAGCGTACAACGACCGCCACTTCATACATACAAACAGACCATTCTCCCCCCTAAAGGTATCACTTACCGCGTACTGGAAACACTCAGAGATAAGAGAAGCCATCAGACCATTTTCTACAGCTACAGTATGCATTATTATTCTTGCTCCATGCTGCCTGAAATGCTCCGAAAGGCTGTAAAAGAAGAAAGCTACTAAAATAAACAAGGCGTGTTTCATTGTATAAACTAACCTTATGATCCTCCATGCTGTACACGAGAAAGTGCAGAGTTTATAAACAACTCATCTGTGCTTCATTAAGCTGGCTACACATTAGAATCACAAGCAAAGCAAGAAATTAAACAGCAATTAGAGAAAAAGGGTTGAAGCTAAGGGATCATCGTTCATGTCCCTAAAGACTATAATGTCTGACGAAACAGCCAGTGGTGCAACATCAGGCAGAGGAAAAACAGCTCTGGATTTACTGTTGTCTGTGAAGCTGCTGTTTGCATTGGTTATTGTACTTTCATGATTTATTCCAGGCAACTGAGAAAAGCAGAAGAAAAAAAATCTCAAAAGCTCCACCCGACATGTTTTCGCACTTTCATTAAAAACAGTGTTGGGTAAACCAGGACGTCGTTCATATTTGGAAACATAAGCTGCTATTAGCACAAAAGAGGGAAAGCAGCAAAGTCCAAATGTGTCACAGCTGTCCGTCCTCACATCATTTAATTTAATCTGGTTGTATGCCTGTTTGCATTACAGGCCTGATAAAACAGCAACACTTTCAAACATCTGCTTGCTCGGGGAGCCTGTTGATTATTCATTCAGCTGGAGGTCAGATGGCACTCGGCTCACACAGCCTCACACCCGCGCTAATAAATCAATTTTGTGGAGCAATTATGAGTAATCACATGTGCTTTAAAGTTTAACAGGCTGCTTTACGAGGTGTAGTTTTGTGTGAATTATGCGAACATGCCGAGTCATTGCACTAATTGCGCTTGTTTTTGTGAATGATGACCTACTCGTGACCTCCACACATACAGTGCACCCCTCCCTCTGGCACTTTATGCGGAGCTGGAGAGATTTAAGGCCCAAGCTGCAGTGTGGACCTAAACCTTAACACATCCACTGAAGAGGAAACACTCCATCAGATTTCTGCTGACTTGATTAAAAAGGTTTAATGATGTTCAGTACATGCGTACTGGGTGTTATCCTGACTAACAAAGGAGCTCAGTGGGGGACGATCAGTATGGTCAGTGTATATATATTGTGTAATAGCCTGAAATACTTTCAAGGCCTACAAACACTTTGATTACCTGTTTTTTCAAGTCTATCTATTAAATGCACTATAGCGTCATAGCAGCTTCCTCATTTTGGAGTCTACTTTGTGACTTTGGATATTTTTGAGAGTTTGCTGGTAGTCCGTGGCACAAGTTTGTGTGAAAGTTCAGCATTTTTATTTTAATACCCACTTATCCTGTCCCAGCATGCCTTGGGTGAGACGCAGGCAGGACAGGTCGCCAACAGACGCAGAGAAGCACATTCACATCTACTGTACAGACAAAGTGGAGTTAACAACCTGACCTGCACGTCTTTGGACTGTGGGGGATAAAATGAACTAATGGTAAATAGGTACATACCATTTAATAACGATACAAGAACTTGAATTGAAACTGCCTTCAAAGAGTTAAGATATTAAGCAATTGGTTGAACCCAAGTACTGTTTCTCCATCTACTGACAGCAACACCAATGTGTGGCACTAGCAACTGTATCATCTGATAGTAATGGCTCTAAAAGATGACTGCCATACACAGAGAGACATTAGGTGACAGCTGCCTGCTCCTTGTCATTTTTGTTGGTTATTTGCTAGTTCTGCTCCGTCTCCTGTTGATATCCAACCAACGTATTACTTGTAGAACTTTCTATTTAAGTTAATTTGATTGATTTCGATAGTTTTAATTTCCCTGTCTAAAGGATAGAAAACAATGGCTTCAAGAAATCAGACCACACAACTCTTTTTAAACTTTTGTAAACTGTTGTAAGTGAAAGTTAGTTTGCGAGCACAGTTTTACGGAAATGTTACAAAGGAAAAATAGCAGTTAAACTGCAGCGAGGGAGCGACAGAGGAAGGGAAATCTTTCAGTGCCATTAACGACGAAGATAAACCGTACAGTAAGAGTCAAATACACTATGTGCTGCTGAGACAGTAAAGAGAGAATAAAGATGTTGGTGTAGTGGGCTTTTGGCTGTGAACATGGCTAACACCCAGCTGTTATCATAACCAAAACAACTGACCATGCTGTCCTGATGATCTCATCTAGGTCCAGTCAGATAAACACCGGTGCTTAGATAAAGCATCAAAGACCTGCCACAAAGACTGAGTACCTGGCAGAGGTGCTGAACTGTGGGCTAGTTGTTTGAACAAGGAGAGCAAAGTGAGGTCAATAACTAACTTCAAATAGCTGAAAAATGTGCCAGAGCTGGCAGGTGGTGCTCACAGCATCATAGGTCAGATAGAGCCAGAAATGCAGCCAATCCAAAATGTGTTCTGATGCGACTCTCTATATCTAAACTTTGTCTCACATTGAGGATATTTACAAATGGTAATCCGACTGACGATCTTTCACTACATCTTGTTACAGAACAGTGTATTACTGCTTTTGGTCAGTGTTAATCTTGTCCAACCTCTTGGTATACAGAACAAAAAAGTAAACAGTACAATGCACTGCTCCGAGTGTTTTTAGATACGTAGCCAAAAGAGTGCATTAGGGTGAGTTATAGTAGTCTGTTCCAGTTTTGATCCACTTTCTAGTTGCCTGTATTCATTCAGCACCAGTATCGGGTCAAAATTTAAATGGTCCCATTCTTTGCTTTTTGACAAAACTCTTGCAAAACCATGACATTCCCATCAGCCTCAGCTACACTACCTTTATTGCTTATTAGAAATTGTCAGCATGCTAACACACTAAACTACGATGTTGAAGATTATGCCCTCTAAATATGAGCATGTTGGCATGCTGTTTATTGGCATTAAGCTCAAAGCACCGCAGCTCCTCAGTACAACCTCACAGATTTAATAACTTGTTGTTGGCAACAATAACAGTAATTTCTCTTTGCAGTGCAGATTTCAAAAAGCTCTTTAGATTGACAAACCAATGAGCTAACAAAGACAGATCTCACTTGTGTCAGAGGTGCCCTTTAGAGTCTAATAATGCCTGATGAAGGAGAAAGTGGTAATGTAAATCAATCAAATCACACGTTTCTTTGAGGGGAGCGGTGGTCCTCCTCATACAAGGTCGACCCAAGGTAAAACTGCCTGACCTGAAACTAATTAAGCAATTACAAGCTCTGTGTATGTGCTTTGTCGTTCCAATGTGAAAGACTGTCAAGTGCAAGTACGCTACGCAGACTGGGCGGATGCTGTCTACTTTGATGTAGGCTTATGCATATGAAATGAGGTCAGAGCCTGGTCATTAAAAAGAACTCCTTTACACGGGATATCACGCTACGAGAGGCAATTTCTTCAAAGAGCTTTTACTTTGGAGATTTGTAAGGGATTATGACAGGAAGGCATGTATAAACAAAGCAATGTGAGAAGAAAAGGAAAATGGGTCAGATAATGCCCTCTGTCACAGTTATTACACATCTCAATTACTCAGGCCGAGGAGAACGCTAGAAGTTACAGGGATCATTTGCCTGAGCAAGAACGCAAAACCAGTCCCACAGCCGGTTTGCTCTCGTGTCATTTTGCATTTCATCGAAGATGTTTGAGCTTAGTTGATACGGTTTCACTTTGCCTGTGAGGATCAACACACTGTGGCCATATAAAGTGCATGCAAGGCAGGGGAAATACAGTGAGGGAAACCAGTTGGAAAAAGCAAGTGAGATTATGCAAATTAGCTGTCCAGACAGCTGAAAACCAAGACAATAAACTAAGTAATAATAGTATTCTGTTAATACCGACTAAGACCACAATAATCAAGAATACGTGTTCAGCCAGCTCCACCGTACCAATATTTTTGTTTGGCTCAGTGGAGGATCTGCACAAGTACTGTACTTAAATACAGTTATTAATGTACTTGTGCGTACGAGTATTTCCATTTTATGCTACTTGAAAGAGCAATATATGACAGTCAGAGCAATGATATAGCAGCAAACAACTATTTGCTATGTAAAGATACAGTGAAGTAATGTCTAGATATTCAGTATTTAATTATGTAAAACAGGGAAAAGCAGAACATACTCTCATTAAAAAGCTGGTTTGATAAATGAACAAAACGATTAATTGATTATCAAACAAGTCGCAATTTCAGCACTAGAGTATTTGTACAAAGGCGCTTTGCTACGTTTATTCAAGGGAAGGCTCTGAAAATGTATCCCACCCCTATGTGCAAATTGTTAATAATCAGCATGTATTGTATTAATATCTAGTATTTCTTTTCAAATGCATAACCACACCTTCTTGCAAGCATTGTGCAGGGACTATGGGTTTATATTTGCTTTGCCTGACCTGCCTCTTCTCAACCATTGTCAGCCCCTTGTCCCCAACACAGAAACAATGGCTCATTTTTGGCCTATGTGATATATAATAAATATTGCATCAGGGGAGCCAGAGAATATGTCAGTCAGGAGATAATGCCTTTCGTCAGCATCAAACCAACCACAAACGTCTCCAAAGCAAATGATTCCTTTAAGGTATTCCTGTATGGTAAATGATTCATAGTGCCGGCATTGTTAAAAACAGCACTTAAGGGGGGACTGGTTAAAGTAAATATAAGTCATGGTGAAAAAGCTTGTAGCATTATCCAGGGCTGTCTGAAAGCATATTAATGCCCAGGGTTGTTAATGGAAAGGGCTCAGGAGTGTTTTAGTTTGAATAGATCCGTCTTGGCACCCTTCAAAAACTTTGAACAGTCAATTAACATGACACAGTAAGTCATTCTATATATATTTGTAATGTAATTATTCATTTTTAAGCATTTGCTGGCATGAAGAAAAACAAATTCAGCATCGTAGCCAAGTGTAGATAAATTCTAGCAATTGCTTGAAGGGTGTAACATGCATTTTAGTTTGAAATACAATCAATACTTCAATGTAACAGTTAATTCAACTTTCACATCACTATTTCAGACAGGAAATCAATACTCTTTGAAGAAACAGGAAGGACATTTCAGAAGCACAATATGCCTTAACTGCTGATTACGCAGTTTCATGAAGTCAATAGCATTCAACTTCCATTAATGTTGTAAGTGTATCAAACTATATGACATAATGCCGATTTAATATAACTGTCATGTTGCATGTAGTCATCTGTCACTGGAACAAAAAAGGTAAATATTCATCTGAACAATAGCCTTTGCTGTGGTGTTAGTTATTGCAACAGTGACTTGAATAACACTGAACTCCAGACATACACATTGTTCAGTCCAAAACACATTTCCTGCCATTCAAAATTCACAAATCCTCTCAAAATGTTGGTCACGGACAAAAGGAGGGCGGTACAAGTTAGGTTGAAAATTTGGCATGTTGTGAAAGCAACCAACTGCTTTGTCTGTGTTACTTTCCTCTCTGTGCCGAGGTTGTATAGGTCCAAAACATTAGGGTGTTGACAAAATGATGGATGAAGCATGGTAAAGTGGTTAGCGATTGTAAAGGCTCTGAAAACTTCTTCCAAAGCACAAACAAATGACCGCTTCACATTGTATCCATCACTGATACATTGTCCTAATTGGAAAACGAAACCCTTGGTATCAAAACACAAAACCACAGACACAATGTGATGGAATACAAATTTTCCTCAGCTAGATTGGCACGAACACAATAAATCCTTTTGCCGTGAAGCCCCGAAGTGTTCAACATTAAATAGATAAATAAGATGAAAAAAAGAATCACGTGAAGAAATTGTTTGATGAATCAATACATTGTGAAACATTTAGAAAAATTATCAAAATGTATTATCATTGTAAAATATTATTTAAATCGGTCTTAATATTGTAATATCTTGACAATCACTTCTCTTACGCTAGTAAGTTCAACAACTGTTACCAAATGTAGCCATTTAGCCAGTTAGCTATAGCAACAACAATACCAAGTAATTCTGAACCAACGAACTAAAAGCAACTACTGTAAATACACGCAGTAACGTTACACAGATACAGTAACCTCTCCTGTTATTTAGCTTAACAAGGCTAAGTACTAAGTAGCTGGGCTAGGTTGCTTGCAAGTGAAGGGCCAGTAGTGTTAGCTAGCTTGACTAAAAATCCAGGCTCACAGCAGCTTCACTATTCATCCAGATAGGGAGGTAGCATACGATGCCTTGTTAAGCTAATTACAAGTGTCTGTGTTCTACTATCATTAGCTCATTGTGCGTTTGAATAATTTCTTAAATTATTTCACAACAGAATACAATGGTTAACTTGTATTGTATGGTTGGTAGATATTATGGTACATATTATTTATTTCATAATGTATTTTTTATTTATTTATTTAACATTAGCTCCTGATTTAGCACATGCATGTTAACCCCAAACTTCAGTCATTGGCAAGTGTGCTCAACAAAATGAAAGTTATTGTGAAAACACCAGCAATAATGTACTCACAACTAAGCTGCAATTAATTAGCTAATTAATTTGTAATTATGTTGACAGTTCAAAACAGACTGACGAGATACATGTACTGTCTATCATTGAGCCAAATTCATCATACTTCACAATATAATTTAAAAAAACATCAACTCTATGCCCTTATAGAAAATGATTATTTTTAACTTATTAAAACACTGTTTCGCTGTGTATTGCGCACAACAGGGATTTTACAATGCACAGTATATTAAATCATTTAAATACATTGTTTTCAGTTTAGTTGCTACAAATATATAATTAATGTTAGCTTAAGGATTGGTTGCTCACAAACAAAAACTGAGGTCACTATATAAGATGTACATGAGCACAACAGATTCCTTGTCAACCTTCACATTGCTTCTTCAATCTCCACTAGAGGTCTCCGTCGCTCACTATAGTACATCTCCATACAGACGTATAAACACAGACCTCTATCTCAGTAAACACTACCGAGGATGACGCCGGACAATATTTAACTTGATTAAAAAGAAGAGGAAAAAAGACATGTTAATAGCCTATACACGGTGGAACTTCAAAGAAGAGCATATCAGATCAAGGAGCTTAACAGAAAGAAACTTTGTCATTTAAAGTATTTCTGAAGGTCTGTAACTTTGTGGAATCAAATTAACCCAGTGACCCAGAATCTAACAGTTCTCGAATACCCCAAACAAACACAGTTCAGATTCAGGCCTCACAGAAGAATAAACTACAAGCATCAGCAGAGGTAGGATGCCCGGCATAGCAGGGCATTCTTCACACATTGGCAGCATGAGCGATGTGGGTCACTTAGCGAGTGGCAAGGATTCAAAACAAAGAAAAGGCCCAAGCAATGGGGTCCACTGGATAAATTTGTCAATGTCTTGTGCCTTAAGGCACCCAGCCTCGCCTGACCCCAACCTCCATTCTCAAGATAAATACCTCTGTCACCATTCACCTTCAGTCCCTGGACACAAATTAAACTTGTCATCCATCATCCTTGTGCAGACATATAATTTCCCCCCTCCCAGTAATGAGTTTAAGACCTCTGAACAGGCTAGGGATGGGACCTCGCTGAACATGACAAAGCATTTTGGAATCCTGATTTTTGTGGTTATTATTTGTATAAAATGACTTGATCTCACACTCCCCACCGGTAAGCTTGCCAACAGGATAAATGATCGACTGTGACATTCATTGCAACTGTGGGTCCATACAAAGTTCAAGCCGTGGAAGGTGTAAAAAGCTCTGGGTATTTGTTTCCCTCAAATGGCCGTGGCTGACAACCTTGTATGATAATGTGCCCACTGTACATCAACTTAATTGACACTTAAATCTGTCAGTACCCTTACAAATGCCGACCTTCTTTGGGGAACAAATCCTTTTTAATGTGCTTTCTTTGTGAGTGATTGTGCATCTGTGTGCATGTGCGTGAGGAGGGATGGTTTTTCAGGGGGGAGGGATTGAGGGAGTGAGAATACAAATGAGATATAGAGAGAAAGCTGTCAAGATAAACAGTACAAACAGTAAAACGAACTATACATAGAGCAAGTAGCCTCTTTAGCGCAAGTTATATCACAATATCAAGCTAAATATATAAATATTCTTAGTAATATAGCAGCTGGCTTAACACACTAAGGAAGAAAATTGCAACCAAATCCCTTTTCACCTGTCTGATTAGGATATTTTTGCAATGTAATGTTATTAGCAGCCTGGTTAAAATGGAGCTGCTGTGCACTGGGGGTTGGCTTATTAATTGTTGTTTTCGTGTCACCGCTGCTGTGTGCACCCAGTGATTTAATCAGCTAAATTCACTGCCATGGGAGCTGCGGCCCGAGCCAGGTTTAACGCTATAGGTGTAATAATAATATATTGGCAATGAACCTGTCATTCCAATTCATTTCTGAGAATGATTTACATATTTGTGCACTGAATAACACTGATTAGCCAAATGGGATGAAGTTATTATCTGGCTCCTTCGTTGCATTAATGCTGCAGTTTCATTAATTCAATTTTCCCTTACTCCTTGCAGCCCATGAATGTCCGCTCATCATGAAAGATTGCTTTGACTTGCTTACAGTTTAGGGCAAAATAGTAACCCTATTATCCCCTGGACATTGATAAGCTCTGAGATGTGTGTGTGCCTTCTGCTTCCTGCTCTAAGGGCGATAATGACCTGGGGGCAGCAGCTTCTATCTTCCTCACAGGTACAATCTTGTTTACCTCAATCCTCCGTAGACTCGCACCTTTCTCTCCCTAGAGACCTGATCTGGCTTCTTCATCCTCACCTCAGTCACCTACTTGGTCCCTTTCTCTAATCAGAGAGCATCTCGCTGCTCTAAAGCCCTGCGTTATCTGGAGGGGCAAGGCCTATACTCGCCGCAATTAACCTGGGGCCTTGTTACCAAAACAGTCAGTGCAGCGAGTCAGTCTCCATGGGCGAATGGTGCAAATGAGGCCCGGCTGATGATGTTAACAGTGATGACAAAGACTCGAGATAACACAAATACCCCTAACAGCACGTTTCCTACAAGGTGCTAAAAACATGAAGCTCACTGCTGAATAAAAAACATAAATCTGACTTTCTGTGTCCAAAAAACAGCAAGGTCAGGTGAGATGTCAACATGCCACGAAATGACGACACCATTATTCTAAATCCCTTTTCCTAACGTGGAAGCATTGCAAATTGAGGCTCCTGCAGCCATCTCTGATCACAACCAATCCACTGAATGACAACAGACAGCTATAGTGATGCAGAGACAGGCGGACAGAGATGGATGGATCGATAGACGACTGCATATGCAGACGTGCCTATTGATAAACTCCTGCTGACAACGGGCGAGCACTTTAGGCTCATCGGTGGAAATGTCAGTCATGCTGGCCATTAGTTTGCATGCATTTCAGGTCGGATGTCCTCAACCTGTGACCGTGGGGTACTAAGGCCAGCCTACAAGGCCCGTAACATGCCAAAACACTTTTCTATCACTTGTCACAATCGATTCCACTTGGTGTCAGTCCAGGCTTCTCTACTACTGCATGTGACAACGAATAAGGCAGCCTTGATTTCTGACAGTGATGAGCAGATGATATACATGAGCAGCTGAAATGAGTCTGATGTTGCCATCTCTTTCATGAATTGTGGTACTTCAAAATAGAGCAGCAACAGTTATTTTCAGTCCTGATTTTTGGTATTTTTATTCGTCAGATAATTGCTCCGAAAAAAAGTGAGAAATTACCACAATTTCCAGGAGTTTAGTGTATTTAAATTATTTGTTTTGTCCAAGAAAATAGTCTAAAATCCAATGACAATTTTTACATTCGAGTAGTAAGCTAGTACATGGTTGGTATATTTGATTTATGTCTAAAATAATCTAATATATAATCTTTATAATACCACATATATTAAATGACATGAATGTAAAAGGGTTTGTCATAGTAATGAATCCCCAGAATTGTCACCAGACTCTACAGCTCTCAGCTCTACAGACCTTTTTAGGGTCTTTCAGTTCATTGTTTTGGTTTCCCAGCCCGCAACTTTACTTTCCTCAGTGAGGACAGAAACGCGACTACAAATGAACGCAATGTTGCAATGTGTCTGCTAGATATGAAAATAACCAACTGTTCACTAACAAGTTTGCCATTTTAACTTTGATAATCAGTGTTGGCTCCGCAGCTCGTTTCCACTATTGTGGCCAAAGAGTCTGCAGGTTTAAACAATTAATGAAATGTCAATATTGTACTATTTACGTGAATTGCACAACCTCTTGTATATTTGCTACACATATTGTACTTTCATTCATTTTCAATGTATAATAAAATAGCTGTCTTGTCATTTTATGCCTCCAGTAATGCTGGATGCAATTCTACTCAACGCTGTGTTATACTTGACAAATCAGTGTAAAATCGAGGTTGTGCTCTAACCGCTGACAGGTAATGGCTCGTCACTGTAAGAGCTCCCAACCAGCTCCAGAGTGGAGGAGTCATGTTTGTATTCTAACAACGCCGATCTGGGTTGGGAATGGCAGTCAAATCTAAATTCTGCTCAGGGAGCAGAGAGAAAAATGCCTGATGAATTTGTCAATACTGCAGGAGTGATGGGCCTCATATGTGTGTAATGGACTGGATGCTTCTCAGTACAGATTGCCTGTCGAGATAGGAAATTATAATGAATGGCACGGAGGAGCATGGTCGTAAATAGAAGGCATTTTACCTTCATTTAAAAGACTGTTGGCTAAAGTTCCAATACTTTTACCATAATGAATTTGAGCCAAATTCAGACACATAATGCAACATTAGTGTTTTAATGCTGGAGAATCATGATTTGTGTGTTTGACAACTGATCATTAATGAAAATGTGAGAAACGTTACAAATGTAAACAAATCTCTAACAACCCTATAAAGCGTCACATACTTTAAAATATGTTACTCTGTACATGTTATATAGAACATTTTTGTTGTTGGCTTGGATTTTTTACAGACCTGTCAAACTATTTTTGAGCAGTAGAGGTTGAAATGTGTCCCGAATTTTGGTTTTGGGGCAACCCTTTTGTTTAAGTGCAAAACTACTATAGCAGGATATACGATACATGTAGCATAAAATTAGCATAATATTTGACTACATCAATTAAAGCTCAATTCAGATGTATGATTAAAGAGTTTGTCCTTATGATGGAAAATTGAAATTCTATGTTTGTCTGCTGATCATTGAAAATATGGCTTGTTTCACTCTGTGTTTGCAACATTAATGATACAAACGAGCATCTAATAACATAAGAAAACACGGATTTAGTCCGTGTCCATTAGAGGCTCCATCGTGTTATTTTGCATTTGTCTTGGGGCGACATTCACATTTACAGATTGTTAGACATCATTGTATATGTATGCCACAATTATCATGTGTTGAGAGTGCTAGCATTGAGGACTGACTTTACATTTATTAATTAAATTATAACATAGGATATTACATTTTAATATCCTATAATTCTTATGAAGAGAGGAAAGACTAGTTTCAGAATTGAGTACTGGATGCCTACATGGTTACAGTTTTTGTAGGAGGGTGTAACAGAGAGGCAGTCTTGTGAAAAAAGGGGTTTGAGTAAAACCTTGGATGAATAATAGACTGCTTCCCAAGCAGCAGCACTCTTGGTGGTAGGAGGTTAATATTCTCACATGTCATTAGGTCTGCTGGCTCGACTGATGGCTCATTGAATCAGGCAGCAAATGATTTCCTCATGCTGCAGAGGACAGAGCACTTCAAAGGGAAGGGGCTGAGGTCAGGACAGCACTCCGCTTTGATTAATGACCGGGGCTCAGCAGAGGTTGCCTGTAGGTAAGAATGTGACGGTGAATTGGATGTGAAGGGGACCGACTTTTAAGCTAGATTTGACCCACCTCCAGAAAAACTTGCAGATACCATCACACGGGTTGGGTTGATGGGTTGTGACTGAAAAGCTTGCTGACCCTCTGGCTTATACAATCATAAAAATGAAACTTCCTGGCTGACAGGCTTACCTGACATCATGGTAGTATTTAATCATTTTATACTTGAATAATGCATACAAAAAATTGCAACCATCACCTCTAAATGTATATCTTAATGTGAATTTTAGTTCCTGACTTGATGATTTGCATTTTCCCACATGAGTTAAATTTTACTAAAGATATTCCATTCAAGTAAAAGTTGAAAATTGAACCATCCGATGGTTTAACAGCAGTTGGGATTAAAAACACCACCACCTGGGTTGTCACTCTCTTGGGCCCCATTATCACCCTCCTTATTAGTTTTTGACTCAGCAGAACAAAACGTGACCGCCTCAATCTTTGATCTCTCATGCGCCGACACAAATCCTTTCAAGCCTCCCGACGTTCCTCTGCTAAGGTAATTAGCACTAATTAAAAGGTTTCCAGCTGCCTCGTGTGCATTTTTTTGTTCCCCCACAACACATTGTCCTCACAGGTGCATTTCCTATATTTACTGTGGGCACGTCACTCACATTCCTCCCCACTTCTTCACAGAGCATGATCAAGGAGATTTGGACTATTGTTTGGGGATGAAAAAGAAGTGAAATGCCCAACTTGTTGCCAATCGGAAGCCATTATAGGAGGTCAACGCATCTGGTAAAAAGGTTGGGTCTTTCTATGACTCGGCCAAAAGCAGAGTATGCAAGACAGAAAAGTCCATTTGACGAGAACTTAAAACTTTATCATTTACAGATTTTTCCATCATTACCTATTTAAAGAAACGTTATAGATGCTCTTGTTTAGATTACAAATGTTTTCATTTTTCCAGAACCTGGGAGCATGTTGGGTCATTTTCTAGCATGTTAGTATTTTGTGTGTGCCCGACTACTTTCTTTCAATGATAACTGTAGCACCGATTATGGCTTTGTGGTTTCAGAAGAAAACAGATTCAATTTCCTGAGATGTTTCCTTTTGCCTTACCTCGCTATTACTTAAAAAAAAAAAAAAAAAAAAAAAAAAAAGCCAGCAAGTAGCCACATGACGGCCAATCTTGCAAATTCACTTGCAAGTCAAGGAGTCCATAAACATCATTAACCATCATTTCCCAGCCCACTTTGGTTACATGTGAAGCGTTCTTCATTGTGTAATGAGCCAAGAATCTCAAAAGATTGCCACTTCAAAGACTCTCTTGAAAGCTGCCGCCCATGCAGC
The DNA here is from genome assembly GCF_004355925.1 of Anarrhichthys ocellatus. NCBI lineage: Eukaryota > Metazoa > Chordata > Actinopteri > Perciformes > Anarhichadidae > Anarrhichthys > Anarrhichthys ocellatus. The sequence goes on from NW_022280034.1 coordinate 6,882,929, forward strand.
CTGCCGACATGTCAAGCTGGGATTAAACGTCCCCCCCATAATCATTTCTTTGTTTTCAAATGAGCCCATTGTTTATCTGCACCTTGGGTGACAGCCATCAAGGACGCACAGTGCTGCGGAGGCTCGAGAAGTGGCGATACAGATACTTCATGTTCTCTTCAGCGCATGTTCAAAGTTAGTAGTTTTTGTTTAGGGATGTTTGTACGTCCTAGAACTTGGAAATTCAGATTTGTACAGTTGCAAGGATCTCCTGCCAAAGAAAAGGCCATTTAGAAGATTTAGGAGAAGAACATTTTGATATGCTTATTATTTGGGGATGTGGATGTCGCACGTGTTTTTCTGAACAACCCCCTCAATTTATCCTTCTTTTACATGGACTCAAAGACAGAGAGGGGGAAAAAAAACTCAATCATTTTTTTCTTTCTTTTCTTTTACGAACCATTTAGGCTTGATTTAGAGCACACAAGAGTGACTGTAAGTCTCATTCAAGTCTTGCCCCAATTGTTATGCAGGGAGATGCTCCCTCCATCTTGTCTTAGAAAAACAGGCCTTTGTCCAAGACCAGCAGTGTGTCATCAGCTCTGGGCCCCCACTGAGGCAGGGACATTGAGCCCTGGCAGCAGGGGGACACGTCTCAGGGCCTTTAAGAACTACAGTAAATCTTCAAACAATTTATCCAAACAATGGCCGCTGTGTAAGGAGGGAGAAAAGACACAGGAAACAGATGAATAAGCAACATCAATTACCAGGCCCTGACCTTGAGAGCCCTGGACCAAGGTGCACATTTCAAACAAAATGACTGCAGATTGGGGCCGACAAGCCCGGAGTGGAGAGGCGAGCCCTCACAAGGTTACCCATCATGCATTTCTTGGGGACGAGGGCAAGTAGGGGAAGAGAGGGAGGATGATACAGAGGGAGGTGGGGGTGAGAGGTAAAAGAGCTCTGGATGAGAGCTCAACATAATAGATGTTGGTTTATTTTAGAGTTAGACAAAATTGTGTCAATTTGAACACTTAGGCGGACAAAATGGCCACTAGTGAGCCACAAGAGAAACATGGAAGTGGACAGCGAAATAAGTCTCTTGTAGGGATCTGTGAAGACAAATGTCCAAAAGGCAAAACCACTGGTTCCAGTCAGATTTGGAGGAGCACGTGTCTTTAAGAACAGCTACCCTTATTCCTCATATCACAAAGACTGTAAATACAAACAGCCAAGTGGAAAATCCATGTGCTGAAGCCACCTAGTTGTAATTATGAGAAGAACACATGGAGAATGTCCTAAGTCTACAATGTCTCCCATTTGGAAGTGCAGATGTGTAAACAAACAAGAGCCAAAATGGCTGCCAAGCGATCATCATGGGTAGCTCAATGAAATATAACTACCATAAATACATTACTGTTGCAATGTACAAAGGAGCGATACAGCCTTACAGTGCGTTTAAGAACAAACATGTAGCACGGATGAAAAAAACTAATTAAGGCTTTGTGTTTATTTAACTTTGAGGCATTGAGGCCTTTAATAAAGTGTTTTCCCCCAAATCAGTAACATATCTATTCCACTTTTAGATCAATGACACATAATCATCAGACTCTTGGAAAAAGGCCACCATCAAGCTGTGTTGAACTACTGAAAGGTGATGACCTCCTGACCTCATGACGCCCTCCGTGAACACTGTACTAATGAATTGCCTAACACACCCCGCATGATGACATCCAGTCGTTCTCAACAAAACAATAGATTCATGCTTTTTGAATACCAAACGCAGCACACAACATTAATTCAATCTGAGTCGCCTCCAATTAGCCAGACAAGCAAGAGGTGCAAAGCCCAGTCTGACTACTGCTGAGAGTAAAACAAAGTGACAGAATGAAGGTGCAGTGACAGAATAAGTCTCAATCATAAATGTGAGCTTTGCAATGTCAATATTACCACTAACTGACTACTTGCACTAAAATAATTAGTCGATTAAGTAATTTATCAAGCAAGAATGCCAAACATTCACTAGATTTCTCAAACGTGAAGAATTGCAGCTTCTCCAATTAATATTGTACAATGAATAAACAAAAACAAAACAAACAATCGACATCGCCTTGGACGGCCATTTTTCACATTTTGCAACACTTTATATACTAATAGATTCAATGAAAAAATAGTGAAGGATTAATCGATAAAGTAAATAATTGTTAACTCCAGGTCTTCTGACTACTTAGTCTTATGAGCATTTTAATTAAGTAAAACAAAGATTAATGAATAGATTAGCGCTCTGTCTTGTGGTATGCATCGCTGACCAGTCTCTGTATTGATTGTTTTTTGAGCCCCATAAGGCTCAATGAACATGTGAACTGCTAATAAAGCACCTGAGCACTGCAGCTAAACTTAAAGCTATTAAAGTATTTTCTCCTCAGGAGTGTTACCTGAAGCCCTGTCTGAATTAGTGCACCCTTTAATTACGACCACTTTAAATAAGAGGCCTGAATCTGACTATTTTATGCTCTGCATGCCCTCGCTCAACACTTTGTGGAGAAAAAAAACGAGTCGACAACCTGCCTGTTTCTGCATTTATTGTCACAACATTAGCTGAGTCCCCAGATTTTCTACTGCTGGAGGGGACCGAATTGTAAGGCATTACTCACCATAATGCATATGCTATAATCACAGAGAACTTACTTAAAATTCAATCCACTTTGGCATCATTATCATGAATCAACATAATGAATGACTCCTTCAGTGTATGGTAATTATAATTTGATAAATCATCAGCAGAAAATTAACTAGATGTCAAAACATTCATGGGAAGGGTGATGAATCGAGGATGATTGTGGTGATGAATTGTGTTAATCTGCGCGGTATGTATCCAGTGAAATGGCTAAACAGCTCAAGATGGATGGGGCACGGAAGCTGCAAGGTCAGACCACAAAGCTGCAGGATGGGGGAGAATAAAGTCAAAAAAGAACTTGCAATGGCCATTTTGGGATATTTTATAGACCAACAGATTAATTCATTAATCAGTTAATAATATTATGGCTGTAGAGGAGAGGACACCGCATTTTGTTGTGCTCTTGTATTTGCTGCTCTACTACCTCAAGATAAAAAAAATATATACAGGCCCTGCACCCTCCCTTCCACACACACATAATCGTGATTCCCTCTTGGATGTTTCCAATGTGAAAGATGTGTCTGCTAAGTGAGAGAGGTCAAACATGAGTCCAGATATTTATAACGTGCTGAAACCAGATGGAGGCAACACATTCATCACAGCACCGTGTCACCGAGGTAACACCCGTTCCCCATAAAAAGTGGCCCCCTCTTCCCAGCATGGGCACTGGCCTCGGCCAGTGTTTACAGCGACCAACCCTGGGTTGGGTCCGGCAGCCAGTCGCCTTAATCATCCCCACCTCGCTCCTCCGGGCTCCACCGACCGTGGTTATTTTCAAAACTTTTGCTTTTATCAATACTCTTTGCTCTGTAGCTGGGGGAGATATTAAAGCCACAGCAGGGCAAAGAAGGGCGTTTCTGACACTTGCTCCCTCATTCATCAGTACCCTTCATCGGCCCCGTCAGTGACAATGAAAAGATTTCACAATACCGCTCGGCAGAAACTCATTCCACCAGTCATCCATCATGTTCAGCCCAGCGGCCGTTCCACTGACCTAATCGGTAATGCCTGGCTGCATGCTGGAGACTTCTTAAAGCCCCCACCGTCATTAGGCCTAGTTAGAATGAGGGTGTCATAGGGCTAAAACCCTGTTACTGGGTGGGACCTACATGTCATGCAACCCCTTCGGACCCCATCAACCAAATCATTGTTTTAAAAAGCCTAATGTCCGTGCCCCCCAAAGCCCAGAAGTGAATGAAGTATTTCCATCCAGGCATCAAGACAATCTTTGACAGGCAATAATAATTTCATATTGGGTATGGTTAAAAGATTTATCCTTTCATGTATCCTTGGAAAAAAAAGAAAAAAGACTACAACAAACGGGCGGAAAATACACACCATTAACTATCCAATACACAAATGGCACATAAAACCTCAGCAACTGAAAAAACAGCAGTAAATATTTTACGGCGCTCCCAACAGAGATAATTTGTGTTTCATTTCAAAGTTATATTTTTTTCTGGGAGGGAGAGAGAGAGAGGGGGGGGGGGGGGGGGGGGAAATCTGCCTAAATCAGTCTCTCGCTGGCTCAGAGGACTTCTTCAGCAGTCTCCCCCCTCCCACTGAGGGGCGGTAGGTAGAGGTTCAGCCAGGTCGCAGAGCTGCTGAGAGTTTGGATCCCACTCTGTGGCTCTGCCAGCCCCAAGTTCAGGCAGCACTCTGGTGAGCGTTAGTTAACACACAGGAAGACAGCGGGAGGGAGGGTTCGGGAGTGCTCTCTGACCCAACACTGGCTATTATAGAGAGATTATTCCCTAACTCCCACAGCTGAGTTTTCTGGCACATTTCCCTCATCTGCTGCTCCATCTATCACGGCTGTCTGCTGTGACCTGTCTCTTTTGTAAGTCACTCAAGGAAAACTGTGTGTTCATCTTGCCAACATTTGGGTCAAATTAAGTTTCAACAAAGATCTTCATTGTCTTATATTTAAAGAGAATACAAAACAGACAACGCTATTCCTCCCAAAGTGGCGCCAATACCAAGAAAGTGAAATCATGAAGCACTTGGGGCAACAGTACAACTTCACATGAACTTTGGCTTTTTTTTATTCAAACTAATTGGGCTGAATGGTTTTTAAAGACGTCCAAATTAGCCTTAAGACAGACCATTAAGAGAGCCTCGATGAACTCTCAGGCCAGCTGCAAACTAAGAATGTGAGGATTTTGGAAATGCTGTCAATAAGAAACTAATAACAGCCAAAACTCCAAAAAAGAAAACAGCTAGCATTGTATCAATTGACTGCTGCACTTTGGAGGTTACAGTTGGCACAAGTAGACGATCAAGCAAGAAATAATGAGAGAAAAAATAACCTTTAACTGAACTAGAAGGGGGGGGACTGCAATTCCTGGAGCATTTAAAATGGTTCTGTATTGTGCTCGGATGTGCCTTGCCTTGTTTGTAGCCACAGGCAGAGCTGTTGTTTGTGGATGCTGCTCTGCAGAGGTGTTAAGGCTGTGTGAGACCTGCTGATTGACCAGAGGGTTCTTGCCTGACCCTGTGGATATTCAACATGACACACACAGGCAGATAGAAGAAGGCGTGGCATTGTCAATGCATGACATACACGTTTTTACTTTTACTTTACCATACTGCATGTATGGATAGCATTGTGATTTACCTAGGGGGGGGGGGGGGAAGATTGTTTTGAATGAATTCTGGGTCGGTTGTGCTACACACGCTCCGTTTTCTCTATTTATTCATATTTTTTGTCTCCACATAGTTGTTTGGGAGTAGGGGATTGCATGGGTAGGGAAAGCAGCGACTTATGTTTAAGATACGTTTTTTCCCCAAAAAACAAGACACACTTGTGGTACAATTTAATCTGCATATTTCATGATTTAAGTATTAAAGCAAACGGCTCAAATTAGTAGACGGGAGATCACACGGTAAATCTGCTTCAAGTGTTAACATGACATTTCAGAAATCTAATGAACAAATCTTGCATGTAGATCTTTTAAATACTTAGTTGACGTGTTGGTTGTTTCAGGCTGATTAGGTTAAATGATCTCTGTGTAAACAAAGTCAATACTGAAATGATATGAGAAAATGTGTTCTGAAGTGTGAGTAACAAATATCCCCTAAACCCTGTGTGGCTAGTAATGCTCATATCCTATTATTCTGCTAACTATCAGCAATTATCTCCCTGTCAAAGCTCCAGGTGACAAATTCTCCCCATAACCCGCCTGGCAGCATCATCAACCGGACATGAGCTTCATGTGATGGAAACTAAATCACTGGCTCTGCTCACAGTCCTGACAGACAAATGGGGTGCCTTGGAACAGCTAGGCCCATCACTCTGGGCTGAGGAAGAAAAAAAAAGTCTCTCCCTCCCAGCTGACCTTTTTTTTTTTTTTTTTTTTTTATTCGCTGAGAGAGGAGATTAAATACCACAGATTCTGTATGTATGGTCTGTTTCCAAAATATGAGAATTATTAATGGCTTTTGCAGAGGGCCCGTTTAATCTTCTGCCAAGTTGCAGTCATCGTTTTTACCTTGGGCTGGTCTTTTCTTACAGATGGTCCCAGAAAAACAGGAACTGTGCTTTATCCTTACAGCAAAGGCAAAGGAAGTGTGTGGGCCGCGGCTGGGCGGTAATAATATGACAGAATAATCATCCCTCTTGAGGTGACGGATAGCATGATGATGATAACAGTATTGAGAATATTCACAACTCTGTGTGAATGGATGTGAACATTCTATAGACCTGCTAAAGACGGCAAACGCATCTCAACAAATGAGCTGCTGTGGGCGCTTAATTGTTTCACACCTCCACCTCCTTCTCTTCGCTGCATGACCATTTTCACCATCTGAGGATTAATATCTCGTGTTGTTATTAGCAGTGTGCTAGCTTGGACCAGAGATGCGAGAAAGCACACCTCCCCTGAAGTGTGCATACCTACAGCCACATGCCACTTTTCACACAGAGGCCACAAATCAAGTCCCAAAGCCAGAATGACGACTCGATCACAGGAGTATGACACAACTAGTAAATTATTCCCCTGTCTTTTTGACCCCGTGGCCCATTGAACCTTGGCTGAACAAGAGACCTGCTTGGTCGATTTTATAAAGATACAAGAAAAGTGCATTTGCAGTTGCATTACTGTATTTGCATCTCACTGAAATGAGCTCTGTTGGCTGTGTCAGCAACTTTACCCCCCCTTACAGTTTACTCCCCTTACATTCTACTTTAACAGCAGATAACCGAGGACATTAGCATCATGCAACTTGCTAAGCCTGAATGAAAAGAAAGCTAATGATGCAACTGTGAATTGTCCTAACTATGAAACCAGTATTTGACTTCATTAAAGATAATAACTATACAATGCAGTCAGCAGGTTCACCTGGTGTATAATATGAAGAACCTAACACGGTGTTTTTTGCCAGGAATTTCATAAATTCAGAGATGACTCGATGCCGGTTAGAGGATGCGTCATTCATTGAGGCTTACTCAGACACCTGTGACTCACTGTGTGTTTGTGTACATAGCGAATCAAACAACTGACTGACTCAAACTGCCCGCTAAAGCATCATAGCTTGTGTTTTATCCTCTAATAGTATCAGATTAATCACAAAATACTTATTCTCTAAATTCATTTGAATAAAACATGAGTTTGCATTTAAGACAGTGGCAATGTTTGAGTAGCAAAGTCATGAAAACTTGTTAAATGCCCTCTGAACTGGAAGATTTGGGGGCTTTGGGGTCCTTCTCTGTGGCTAACATCACTTGGTTGTTTGTTAACTTCTCAGTGACGAGGCAGCTGTGGTGGATGAATTTGGATATCTTCACTAAAAGAGTGCACCACCAATTTAGCATGGCACTTCTGTAGCACTGTCGCTCACAGTTTTTAAGAAATTATCAAAATTTAGATATCCTCACTTCTATTTCACATATTCTTCTTCCTCGTCAAAATCTGGTGCCCACATTACCCACAATGTAACTTGACTGCTAACAGTTCAGTCAGAGATTTGTGTGTGTTATACTAGAGGCAGCGTATCTAGCCTTGAGCTGCTAGCCTCGAGCAGAAATGAGGAGTGGGCTACAGAGGTCTGGAGAGCTCACTTCTGTAACTACACAACCCCAATTCTTTCAAACCGACCACACTTGAGGCAATTCATCAGATTTCACACAGCTCCCTGTGGAGCCACTGGAGGCTTTATACAACTTTGTTTTCACATATGCAGTAGAACTCCTCAAGAACAGTAAACAGACTTTGATGTTTGAAAGTGACAGAGCTCCCCTTTAATAAGGGTCAGTGTGCGCACTGGCACAGCCATGGTGTGGAGAGTGTAGGGATTGGCGATAATGATATCTGCACTGACCTGCAGCTGACCTGTGCTCTGGAGTGGTTCGCACGAGTGTAACATGGTCAGGATGAAGACCAACAAATCTTGGGCTGAAGCCATGGTTGTCCCCTGAAAAAAAAAAGGAAAGAAAAGAGTTATTTCTGGTGTATTTGTCACAAAGAATTTAGAGAAAGCAACTTGCTAGGGACATTTGTGGCAATAACCAAGACTTTGTTTAAGACAGGGGTGGTGACACAATAACAGAGCTATAAAGTAAAGCTCCATCATTCATTTACCAAAAACAGCCACCAGCTTTGAGTGACTGAAAGACTGAGAAACTGGTTTCACTTCACAAGATAAATTGAGGAGTTCAATGAGGACAATCTCTGCATCAAGCCATTGCTCGTTCATGATTAGAGGCGGCAGATGAGGAGGATTGGGCGCTTAGTGAGGATACCTCCCTATTCCCCGCATCAAATACTGGGAGGATGTACGCTGAAAGTGCTCCATCTCCCAGCTGGTCTTAAGAGGGCTTGATGGTTCTGTGCTCCTAGCTGGAGAAAGATGTAATCATCTGATACTTTGCTCGCCGCCACGACCCCGACCAGGACAGGCAACTGAAGATTGTTTGGATGAATGAATAGGTAAATCCCACATCAGCAGTGACCTGTCATGAAACGCAATGCTACTAATGCCTCAGCCTTCTTCAGGTTTCCTTTGAAAGGGGATTGAGTTATTGATACAGCAAATCCATCCGCCAGCTCCCCTGTGAGGGATCAGAGCCACCAGAAACTGCCTGTTACATAATGGTCTCTTTGCCCTTGGCATTCAGTGGGCTCCGGCAAGGAATCTATACTGCGGGACATTCGTGTCCCTGTGGGATCCAAAATTTAATTAATAACTTCTCCTGCTCCCTCTATCTTGACCAATATATCACCTGGCAGCGTCCACGCACAGAGAGAACTTCAGTAGCCTTTTCTCCCTGACCTTGGCATTTCTTCTCAGACGCCGATTATTGATAATCTTCTGGCTGTGGTGCTTCTCCTCATTTGTCATGATTATTGCTGAATTTTTAAGCTGTCATCCGTGAGCATGGATCAATGGTTGTCGACTTCCCCTTTGTCATATTGGCAGCACAAACAGCCCTTCCTCTCTAAATGAGGCTCCTCTTGCTTCTCTATCTATTAGCTGTCTGTCTTACTGGGCACTTGATCCTTTGTTAGGTCAGTCTATACATCATTCCTCCAATCAACCGGACACCTTTATATCATGCATCGGCAATGACCAAGCAGAGGAATGAGCTGTGTATAGGATGTGGTTTTTTTTCTGTATATTCACTAATACTGAATATATTTAAGCATACAGCAGTAACACTGGCCTCCCAAGGTCAGAGCAGGACTCTTTAAAGATAATAGGCTTCTCTCAAATACAACAAGAGAGCCAGAATTCACTTTGAATTGCATTTATAATAGGATGCAGTTGACACTCCAATTGCTCAAGTGTCAAATATTCCATGTAATAAGGCCAGATGTGTCAAACTGATTAATGAATTGTCACAGCAAAAGGAACCAGTTGTAACTGGTTGCAGCCACTAGCGGCTGACGATCCGTCTCACGCGACTGCACGATTTGTACCTGTAGCCAGGCCAGTGGCACGCCGGCTTCACCAGGCTCCACCCCCGTCTGCACCTATTCCACCATATTCCTTCTTCCTCCCTCGACTGGCTGAACAGGTCTGACAGGCGGATTCCTTTTCATTTCAATGTATTAAAGGCACTTTCCTGCTCTGACAGCCTGCTCTGTTCTGCCACCTTCTAGCTGGGGCTTCACACTACTCTGGGCAGCCACTGCGTCTTGACAGACCACTGTCACTTCCCATCATCCTCTCTGTAGATCCTGCTCTCCCCCCTCTAAGCACGCAGACCCACTTTCCCACCAGTGCAATTATTTTTTTTGACAAGCCATCCATCAGCTTTAACTTTAAAGCACTTTCCACTGATACCCATTGTTACAGTTCTGTGCCTTTTTATGCGGGCGGCAGGAGAGAATATGATACCAGACATTCAGACTACCCGACCATGTAAATCTACTTTGTTCTGTTCTTCATTTCCAATTTTCTGTTCCATTTTTGCCTTATTATGCATATTTGTTGTGCATAATATGCCCTTGTCAAATCCAATTAGCATGTCCTAGCTAGGCACTGCGAGAAAAGGTTATAATTTGTCAGTTTCTTGAGAAGCGGGGGCTAAAGTCAGACCTAAATGAGCAGCTAAATTCTCACTGTAAGTCATGACACAGTAATGTCACACTGGGATAGACTTTGTGCTATGGTCCATGAACTGTGACATAGAACTAATAACAGTTAAACACTTGAACACATAGTTGGTGTAAAGATGTTGGAGCATCACCACCTCGCCCACTTGTTTTTTGTACCGTCAGATGGACACAGTGGAGAGCCGTGTGACTTGGGGCCGAGTCACCATCATTAACTGACATCAACACTAACACCCGACCGAGCTGATCCATCCCGCCCTGGCCTATGTAATTAGAATGACAGCTTAGAAAATTTGGTCTGATGCAGGATCTGTCTTATGCCGCGAGGAGCCCTAATTACTATCTCAGTGTAAGAGTTAATGATGAGAGGTGGGAGCAGCATCTGGGGGACTTAAGGGGACGCTCTCTCCCTCTGCATGTGACATTTGCTTTGTCCTAACAACTGGGCCACCTATGGCCCTCAGTGGTCCGTCCTGCTGACACGCACTGTGAGCGGTGAAACGGTGAAGTTTGGTGCCCATCCAGGTTGTTGTCCCCCGCTTGTATCTGGATTGTCGACCGCTTAGACCAGTCTTTTTACTGAAGGGGTATTATGCAAATAGCACGAGTGGAATTATGATGAAAGATGACATTTTTGACATGGGATATATCAAATTCAGCTGTAATGTCTGGTTGTTTATTAAGATCTTATGTGATCCCAAAAGGTTTGATTACAATCCCATATTACTGTAGGATTTAAGGTAGGACTGAAACTAATGATTATTCTAACTTTAATTAGACTATTAATGATCTTAATATGAATTGATTAGGTGTTAAAGCTCCACAATGTTTCAAATGTTCCCAGATCTCAAGGTGTCACTGACACAGTGCCTGTCTTGTCCGACCAAACCAAAGAGTATAACAAGTGTACCTAATATAGTGGCCAGTGAGTGTATATATAATGATAAATTATTTTTAAAAATGTGTGTGTGTGTGTGTATAGCCTCAACACAAGCTCTTTCACCCACCAGCTACTTACTGAAACTACAGAGCTCATCAGCTCTAGCAAGCAAAAAACTAACTGTTTTCCTGAACATGTGCAACAATAACAAAGTGTGAGCATATGGCTCTGAATGACCCAGATGGTTCGATCACTCCTGCAGACTGTTAACTTATCTCCTCTATCATGAGATTTCTGAGACGTTCAACAAGTAAGCAGGTGTTGATAAGATTTAATGACAAAATCCTCATTCAGCCTCGAGTCCTTGATTTGCAGTTTATTGGTTATTATAAGCATTAAGAGCAGTGTGTAATCTCGCCCTGCAGAAGCTGACATGTTCGGTCTGCGCGTCTGCATAATCAGCCAGGGAGCTAATAACACGCAGGTTGTCACAGCTGTTAAAGACAGAGAGACACGATGCCCTAAGTGACAATATGTCAGTGATTGTCTAGCAGATGAAACCGTGGATATTAATAAATCACAGTGACCCCTACCTGAAGCCAAACAGATGCAACACCTGGACATGTAAATTCTTGAGTAATGGATGCCATAAATTTAAATCAGAAGACCTCCAATTTAATAACCGAGCAGACAGCTGCAAGTGGGAGCAACCATTTGGTTTAATGTAAAAGACAGTTTTGGAATACCAAGTATTTTCTGCACCAATCAATCAACTCTAAAGTGTACAGTGCCGGGCAAGCAACTGCAGTCCTGCACTGTCATTTCTCTCCTTTGATTATACACAGTATATAAGTGCAGTACTGTAGTTAGGTGTGTAAGGTGAGTGGTGTGTGTTTGTCAGTAACAGTAGCTGGCTGGCAGCAGGGGGTTAACTTCTTGGCTGCTGTCGGCGTATTAATCACCACTGATGTGTGTTGTAAAAGGATTGCTGCAGGAAATAAAGACACCATGGTGTCAGCTGCAGTGCCCTGATGTGACTCCATCAGACAAGAGGATGCTTATTGACAGGGTGAGAAGGGGGGACGGACAGAGAGCGAGAGAGTGAGAGAGAGAGAAAGAGGGAGCAATCAGTCCTCGAGTCAGTCACCTTGGCACTGACGCAATGTCATGAAAGTCCACACCATTATTTCTCCGGCCGCACATGAGCATTATTTAAACTCAAACATCTACCAGGGGATGAATGTCAGTAGAAGGGCACTCGCCCACACACACACACACACACACACACACACACACACACACACACACAC
>NW_022280034.1:6895340-6896557 GCF_004355925.1 Anarrhichthys ocellatus
CACACACACACACACACACACACACACACACACACACACACACACACGTATGTTTCTGTAAAGATATGCACACATACTGTATGTCCACACCGAAAACAATCAGCTCATCAATAGGAAATGAATCAACAACACTAGGAATCCATTGATCCTTTCCAGTCATTTATCAAGTTAAAGTTAAAAACAGTCACTAGTTCCAGCCTCTCAAATGTCAAATGTGTATAGCTTTTAATGTTAAAGCAATTAGTCAATGATTATATTAGCTGAATGACAGAATTAATAAGAAACTATTATTGATTATCAGTTGACGGCTCCAGTTTCTCAAATTTGATAGTAAACAAAATATATTTGGGTTGTGGACTGATCACCTTAACTACATCACCTTGAGCTGTGGGAAAATATAATGGCCACTTTGACTATTTTCTGACATTTCATAGACAAAACGATGAATTGATTAATTGACAAAATAATTGGCTGTTAGTTGTAGCCCAATTATATATTTTTTTATTTGTAATTTGCCATCTGGCCTTGGATTCATGGGTATGCGGACTGTGTTACACAACATGGTAGAAAGTTATCCTATAGATTTAAAGCTACTATGAGGAACTTTCATTTTGTGTTGTTTTTGGCAATTGTTGTGGACAAGAGTGGCCAGTGTTTCCGAGCAACAGAGTCCCTTTAGAAAACCTTTCATTTTACTGCAGCAGGCGCTGAGAATGTGCCCAGCGTAGTCCTGGTTCTGGTTCTCCCTCGCCTCCCTTTCCTTTAGCGGGCCCAGCAATACGTGGTGGCGGCTCCCAGCAGGGACCGGCAGAGCAGCAAGGCAAAGCTCTACTCTTGGCAGGAGGAGGAGCCACTGCTGCTGCTGCTGCTGCTGGGTGCAGAGCCGGATCTGGGTCTAGTACATGTAGAACTACGTCACACTCCTGCAGTATTTGAGAGTGTCTAATAATGACGCAGATGGGTTAACATTGTAGTTACTTAAAAGCCAAGTGCGACTCAGACAGACGCTAAAGGGTGCCCTGTGTGCAGGTTTAAGATGCCAAGAGGTGTGACAGGGCGTCGCTAAGTGACGCACTGCGAATGAGAACAGACTGTTATTTCCTGACATTTTAAAGGCTAAATGGTAATAAGAAAAAACTAATCGATAATGACAACATTCTGTATTTACACACACACACACACATACACACACACACACACACACACACACACACACA
>NW_022280034.1:6896657-6938698 GCF_004355925.1 Anarrhichthys ocellatus
AAGCTGATAAACACACACACACACACACACACACACACACACACACACACACACACACACACCTTTCTCTACAAAACTCTCAGTGGATCAAAGCACTCAAAGCACTGAAGCCCTTTATCACAAACACTTTCAGTAGACACGGGCACAAAGCCATACACTGACATTGCACGACCGCTGGCATTTTAGGCAGCACATGCAATTTAACTTTAACTGCACATTCCTGCTAAATACTCAGAAACTCTACATTTCATGCTAGATGATGCCCACTGCTCAAACAAATACAAATTAAAGTTCCTGGGCCAGATTCACATTCATTTTATAGTCGGTTGTACTTTAATGAGCAATGGCTCATGACTGCCTGAGTATTCCCATTAATTACATGCTCCTCAGAGGTCTGATCGTTATTACATGCCTCAAAAATTGAAGTAATTGAATTTAATCCATTTGATGTTATTTGGCCACCAAAAAAAAGCTGTTGCAGGGAAATATTACACAAGAGGGGCACAAATAAAAGATGTGTCTCTGGAGAAGTAGACTTAAATAACATCAGTTATAAAAGAGAGTTGGCATGCGTTTGTAAAGCAAAGATGAATAGGCAAAGAGGCAAATTATCAAAGTGAATGCGCAATTTATCAAATTAAGAATGCTGGCTTTTGCCCATATTTGATACTGTTGTTGTAATTCTTAATGACTTCAATGATTCAAAATGATACAATCCAATTTGTTTTGAAGATCAATGTATTCGAATTAAGTCGAAGTTAGTCAATGACTTCAGAAATGATTGAAAGTGACGGATGGTAGAGAAAAGGACAACATCTGCATCTGCCATGAGCTCAAAAAGAAGACAGCTGTGATAATGAGGCGCCTCTGAGACCAATGTACTGTCTATCTAATATATTAAGTGTGTTTATGTATTCATAGTATGTATATAATATAAATATACATCCTGTATTTTCTGTACAATAGTTCATCCTGTAGCCTAGCGGCCAACACCAATGCATACATGGAGAAAAAGAGAAAGAGACGATTCTCTATACAGTTATCTTAGAGAGGCAGCGGCTCTGACTTCCTTGACCCTTCTTGGTAGACTACCTTTCCAACCTGCCTCCAAAAGGAGGGTTATTTAAGAAACAATTAGGAGCATACACAAAGCAATTTGCAGGCAGTCTAACTCCTCAGACTCAGCCAGTGAAGGGCCTTTCAGCGCTGATTTATCACGCTGTCGCCTTCACAAGGCAACATAATTAATAGGAGCATGGACTTCTAATTCCACCCGCTTCCACGGCCAGTGGATTCCATTTGATTTATGATGGCCGAGGACTTTGCATTTTATCAGTTCATTCGCTCGTTATTTATGCTGATGATCAATTTCAATGGGTCGCCATCATCTAACTCACTACTAATCAAAGAGAATTAAGGTTCACTGCATTATTTAGAAGCCGCTAATTTATCTTCGGAACAAGGGGACGAAACGTTGGCTGCGAGGTTTAACTTGCAGAAACCACACAGCTCTTCTTTTAGCTGCAGCCTCAACGTACGCGTATTCACAGTTTCGCTAACAGAATGTGAAGATTGTCTTGCTGAAATGATACAATTATGGCGGAATTCAGTTGAATCCCTTATTTAATGGATCCCAGATTGTTTGACTACTTACACCTCCAAGCTGTTGGTATTTAAAACCGCAATTATGTCTCCTGTGTGAGATCATTTAGCGTTGATTATTTAGACTGCCTGTGGTGATAGGTCAAAGATAACTTCTGTTTTCCACCAGAAGAGCCTCAAACACAAATCACCGAGATCAATCAAGCCGCGGAATTCACATTTAAAAGAGGCTGAATCACAAGAGCCCATTTCCCTGCCCATAACATTTGATGGTTCATGGAGTCTCGTGCAAAAAAGCAACAAAGGCAAACTCCCACGGATCCCACAGAACAGCTGCACGGTGGAAAACTAAAGCACAACTGGACTAGAAAGACTTTCTTCAGTAGCGAGGCTGAACAATAAGAGTGAATTATTGCCCTGCTGAAATAATGGGTCATGAATGGCCCACAGATTAATACAATGCATTATAAAAAACAGTGATAAATAGGGTCATATTGCAGCTCTGTTTGTTGGAAAAATTACACCTGTTCCAAGTGTTATGAACCTGCAAATGCTATTCTGAAGGTTAAGTTGTGTATTACTATAAAACAAATTGAGATGGAGAAAACGGTTGGCAGTGGGACATTATTTAACGTCCTTGCAGGCAGTGCTACAAAAGGCTGGGATTAAGATGCAATAAACCTTACAGAGTCAAAGAGAAATAGCCCTTGTAAACAAAGCAGTAAAGAAACGAGTTGCTTCACAGCACATGCAGTAGGTTTAAGGCTTTACATAAGTCATTTTAATGCTACAGCAAACTTTCCAGACAGCAATATTAGAGTAAAAAAACACTGTTAGATTAAGATTTGACCTTCCTACAGTAGCTGCAGCACGGAGATGATTTAAACGCTGTGTAGTCTTACGCCGCGTGCTTTGCAGAGGGACGATATCTCCTGTCACTCTTATTATGTTTAATTATTCAGTACAATGACCGATAAGGTGTTTTGTGACAAAATGAATCACGCTGTTCAGAAGTGACACCCCGCCATTGTTGGAGATGCTCAGACACTGCCATCGACGAGCTACATCCTCCCTGTTCACAAGGTGTATCATTTATCCGGGGGGGTAATAAGATGCAGGATTTACACAGGCCTGTCAATAGGCATGTCGATAGAAGGACACTTAGCATCTATCATCCGAAGAATCAATGCCATTTTTCAGCGATGAGTCCTGGGGAAATGATAGCTTTCAAATAAACGGTGGAAAGAGAAACACGAAACTCCTTGGGGAGAGATAGACGTAGAGCGGCTCGGTTTCCCTCGTACTCCTCACAGCTCTCTGCCCGGCTTTCCAGTTCAATGCAAAAGGTCAGAAGACATTACAAGGGACCATCTCTAAAACAAGACATAAAGAATCTCTGGAGGATCTGCAGAACAAGACCGGCAACTAACGTGTGAGGAGAGAGAGATGTTTCTATCAATATCTGAGATTTAAAAAAAAAAAAAAAAAAAAGTGTGAATTAAAAAGCCAGGGTGAAACAGAGGAGGCACACTGTCGCCTAGCTACACCAGGCACTTTTGGGGTCTTTCATATGTTGATGCCGATGTCACGTCAAGAGATGCATTTGCTTCCCGTTCCTTCAAAACACAAATCGAGTAAGCTCTGCTCAGCAGAACAGCTTGGAAAAGACATTCTTTTGGCAATACGTGGTGTCATTACTTCATGATGAAAGAATATAAGCAGCAGGCTAGGATTGAGGATTAAGTCAATTGAGTGTTTGGTAACTTAGCTCGTAATTTAGCTCCAGCTGCCTTTGCTTGAATCGTTGCCCACACGTTTCGCTGTCCTCCCTGCTTTTTGTGCCAGTAAATTTTGTTTGAGGAGGTGAAACAAGTATTAAAAAAATCATCTGAAATAGTGCTACAACAAAATGCTAATGGGTGCTGACCCAAACACTAAAACTGCTATAAATCAATAATTATAATATTACATTTTCCTAGAATATTTTGCAGAAATGAGGCAGTTCAGACCTCGAAACAACCAATGTCACAATCCCCTGAGGGTGATTGGCAACTTGCTAAATCAACATCAGAACTACAGGACATTAATGACATGATGACACAACTGATTTTTATCTTTTGTATCATCAGTCTAGACATGGTTTGAACCCATGCTCCTCTTAGTGACAGTTGAGAATGCTGTGGCAGCTCATTAATCACCAGGACAGCCTGGAGGAACTATACTTAATCCCATGATGGTATTCTCGCCATCCTCCTCCGCTACTGATGCTCGTAAAAGAGAGCGAGAGAGCAAAAAAGAAAATGATTTACACAAATCAATCATACAGAGCTAGCGCTCATCGGCTGTAACACTGGCAGCCTGTCTTTACAGCTCCATTTTAAAGGGCGCATGCTGACAGCCTCACTTGATTAAGGGCTGTGGCTCCCTAACCTTTCATGTTAAGAAAGATTGTCACTGACTGACACAAACTTTATTTTTCACCAGCTTTTCCAGGTCGGTTGAAGGCGATGGTATTGGCATTCAAATGTGTGGCCGCTACTGTGAGCAGATGTCACCTCTTGGCGAGTAAGGGTAATGGCACCGGCAGGCCCACTCCGACTCCTGGGGCTAACCGACATACCGCCACAGGGCTTCAGAGGGGGCAGCAGGAGGGAGGGACAGCCTCAACAAGTGAGCGCTTTACGAGCCTGCCCTCCCACACTGCTTTTCCCTTCTCTGCAATTATCATCAAAGAACATCTGTTTGTTGTTCCTCAGGCGCCCTCCCCTCACAAGTGTCCTAGCCTCACCTTGACCCATACTTTCAATTGTAGTGGATGTTATGACTAAAAATAAACAGTGCGAAGGAGTGAGGCGACCCTTTGTGTGAGCAGGGCGTTCTCCCTCGCCGCTACTGAGAGGAAGGATATCACCGACGAACACAGCCACTTCCTCCTCCTGCTCACGGCCCCTGACAGGTACATGAACAGATGTGAAGTAGAGTCGGCAGACTCACTTTGTTTCCCGGCTTTTCCTGGCAAGCAACCTGATGCACACAGCGAGGTTGTAGTCTGTCCTGTTTCTGTTCCTTGACTGCGATCTATATCACAAGGCCATAGATGTCACCCATCTAAAGACTGAACGCGGCAACTCAACGATTAAATGCAATGTCACAGCTAAAATCAATCGTAGAAAAGGTGCGTATCTTTTTTAATTTGTTCATGGTCTTTCAAGAGATTCCTCACACTGCTATGTAACAAGTGAACACTCGCTGTAGATGTTATAATTCACCCAGTTCTCATCGGCCACTCAGGTCAATTAGCAGAATTATGTGAAAGATGGCGCTCCTTTGCGACGGGGAACATCCAAAGTGCAGTGTGATTGACTGAATGTGACGTACAGTGCGCGCAGACATGCAGTGCATAAAAAAAAAAAGAAAAAAAAAAAGCCTCATTCTAAATCATTACAGATTAAGCATTTGGCCAATGTGCATGCTTTTTGTCTTCAGTGTAAGCTCTGCTGAGGTGCTTGGTCCTGTTCTGTAGTTGTTACCTGAAATTATTGGGTACTCTGCAGAACGTCTGCAACGGTTTCTTCTTGCTCCCTGAGGTGGTGTGTGCTGATTGGTGCATTTTCTCTGCCAAATAGCCCAACCTGGCAGTGCACAGCAATAAAGACTTTTATTCGAGCTCAAAAAAATCTTAATTCCTATTTCGAAAGCTTAAAAGCACTCCGGGATATTTCTGCTGTGTACAGGGCAGTTGATACACCCAAAGGGACTGTAAACATTTAATTTATAAAGACTTTTCCTAATGTCAGATGATAACACATGAATGCGTCCCGAGGGACGGCGCCAGCTGCGATCCTCAGAAGTCATCTTCGACCTGTGAGGCAGATGTGACGACTTCTCTTCCAGGAAAGCCGGGAAATGTATCAAAGGACGCAGTGTGTACCTCAGTGATTGCCTGTCCTATTGTTCTAATGTTACATCCCATCAAACAGGCGATAACAGTGCTACTTCAGTGGTCACGCTCAATTTAAATGTATACGTATAACTGTCCCTGATCTTTGTCACACAGCTATTGCGTGCGAGACTTTGTTTGGCGTTTCAGCGCCGTGCTACACATCGAAGGTGGAGTCAAAGTGACAGCATTACAGATGACTGTAATTAAATAATGCGTGAGGCTATTGTGCTTTGTGCCGTTCTTTTGGAAACTGGACGGTCTCCAAACCATCTGTGTTTATCAAACTTCAATGGGTTGCTAATGTGTAAAAACAAATACAGATATCCTGAACATTAGATATGTTTGCGTTATGGCTCTTTGTTTGGATATCCCTGGAGAAATTTGATTATTTCAACAACATACCGTGAGACAGATATACGTGTCAGGCAGCCCAAATACGGAGTTGGTGATGCAGTTTTATCAGTGTCAGCCGTGGAGATGGAACTCAGAGAGCTACAATCGGTCATCAGTGGGCAGTATCAGCTGCATGGCTCTCAAAAAGTTGGCTTTGAGATTGAAAAAAATAAAAAATAAAAAATGGACAACGCATCAAGGGTGAGGGAGGTTAGACAACTGTGGGTCCCATTACCTGTTAAAAAACAACATGGCGGATTAAGGAGCATTAAAAACCAAAACAATTACATCTCTAAATATCCGATATGCGAGTCAACTGCTTGCCACGGTGTTTCATTTTAAAAAACAAGATGGGGGAAGGCTGTGGGAGGGAGGCGTTCATATATAAGATGGTCAGCCTGCTAGTATGTGGTCTGTGATGTCCCATAAATCTTCCTCTATCTTCTCTGTGGTGATGGCAGAAAGGGATGAGCCGCTCACCAGCCCCCCTCTCCATCTCATTCACATGTCTATCCGCCTGTTATCCATGCCCTTGAGCAAAGATTACTGATGCCCTGCCTTTGATATATGACACATCATGTGCCACAACGTTCCATCCAATGAATTAACCAGAAGAAGAAGAAAAACAACCCTGCTGCCGTCAGTTCCCCGGATTGCTCACAATTCCCCCTCTTTTTTTTTGTGCTCGTCCTTGTTGATATTGTGGCTGTGAGTATTATTGCTCGCCTGGTTCACCGGTGAAGTGTTATCTGACCTCTGCAGGACACTGCGTTGTGTTATCTGGTGTGTGTCACCTCACATGTCACCACACAAGAAATGTTTAATTTGACTGCAGACTGTGGGTGGGTTTATAATCCTGCAGATGTCACATTATGTCACTTCAAAATGCATGGCCAAAGTCATTTCCTCTCTCACAGGTGATGATATTTTAAAATATTCTATCTTCATTTAATATAAATCTGATTTTAAAAAAAAGATGCTGTCATTTGTTTATCTACTGTGAAGCAGTGTATGATTGACACAATTCATCATGGTCTCTTATACATCACCATTGAACAATGCTAAACTCTTACATTTATTATAGATATTAAAACTAAAGAGTGTTCAATTTTAACTCTCACCATAATTATAAATAACCAACTACGAAGCCTTTCAGGGAAGCAAAATAAAATTTACAGCTCAATATTCTGACAGCGATGATACAGGAAGTTGAGTAAATGCACACTTCGTCTGGCTATAAACAAGAACTGAGTGGTTGTGTCTCCCTTCATTCATAAAAGCGCTCCATTAACAAGAGCCGAGGGTGATAAACCAATCATACTCTGCCGTGCAACTGGCGAACCAGTAACCTGGCACATTTATTATGAGCTGCTCTGTCTGACAGCAGACATTTGCCTTTTAAATCTGGCTGTCTGCTGTTCAATCTCATAAACAGAAAAAAGAAGTATATGTAGATCCCGCGGCGGAGGAAATCATTGTTTTCATTATAGCGGACCGAGTCATGCATAAATATACTGCTTCAATCATATTTCATAAAGATGCAAACTAATTACTGATCACTGGGGTTTTCACCACCAACCACTGTACTTTAATGAGACTTGTATACGAATTTAAGGCTGCACTTAACTTTACTAACTTTTAATTTCTATTTACATAAATTCACTCTATCCTCTCATTTCTCCATAAACAGACGACTGCATTTCAACTTTTGACAAACCCCGTCTCCAACAACTGACATGTGTTTACTACTCATTTGTTTTGCCAGCTACGTCAGATGGGAAACAGTACTGCTGCCTGGATTATGCTGACTGCAAAACAATGTTCAAGTGAAAGAATGCATTGTGCAAAACATTTAATCATGTTTTAGTTGCAAAGTGTGGATATCATCAGTAAGAGCAGATATTGTAGGGCAACTAATGAAACAAGTTGTTTACCAGATACCCCTAATGTCACTCAAATTACAACACTCATTATAAAGTAAGGTAACTAGATTAAGCTGAATGTTTTAAATGTATCCATTGACATTGAGTTCATGAAGATCAGATTATTAACTATATACATTAAACAGTTATGAACACGTGTTCGATTTTTACTACAATTATACAGAAAAGTACAAAAGAATCTCATAAAACATTTGAAATAAGGTCCGAGCACAAGAAGCTGTATGACAACAGCTCCTGGCGCACACGCAGAAAATGAAACGAGCTACAGAGAGCTTCATCATAAACACTGACAGAAAGCCGTTGTTGGGAAAAAATATGGCAAAACCAACAGCACATGCAGTGCAACAGTAAAGTGCCTCTTCACAAACACAAATCTTATATCAGAACAGTTTGTATCCCACAGTGTTATTCTTTTTACAGTCGAGTCACCTGCCTGATACCCTTCAGCCATTTTCCTCAGAAGCTGTCACACACGCCAGCTATAATATATGGCTGCACCAATGAGAACAGCTGTAGCCAATCTCCATCCCCTCGCTCCTGGAGCCAGTACTGCCTGTCCAGCATAAAATAATACATCAGGATTAATTGATTTCCTGTCAGTCTCGTGAAAAATAAAATAAATTCTCATGTCGCCCGTTTCCTGCAGCATTATAATTTTGTACATGGAAAGTAATTTAAGTTTTTTAATTATGCATGAGAATGAAAAAAACATGACAAAGTGCGCTGTCACCTTGCCCCAAGGCCACAGCTCTGGCATTTATATGTGCTGAGACAACAATAGCAGTAACTTAAGCACATAAATAATATATTTATGCATTTAGAGGCTACACACCTCCGTCGAAAAACTAGATTCGGAGCGTCAAGGTCGAGGGCTGGTCATTTGTCTTAAAAGTAATGACCTTCATCTGGAGCACATGAATCATCAAGCGTGCACTCTGATGCCAAAAAGTCAAGAGCAGGAAAGTCAGGATCGCTATGATTCCCAGCCTGTGACAGGAAAACAGATAGTGTGCTAAAGAAACTCTGGAACACTGGAAGCAGTAATGTGTTCCCTATAATTGCTGCATCAGAAGCAAAATATATTTCAAAATCCGTTTATGGCAAAAGCCCCGTCCTAGTAAAACAAAGACACAAAAGTAAAAGCGCCACATTAAAGATTTTCGCTCGACAGTGTTTGTGCTCTGCTCCTTTCATTGTTCGCTGGATTAATGAGCGGTGGAGAGAATGAGCAAGCATTTCCCTAAGTCAAGCTGAACTAGAGCCAGAGACGGAGCAGGGGAGGGGGGGGGAGGGCAGCAAACAGGGTCATTAGTGGGCCAGAGTCTTAAATCAGACCAAAGGCCGGCCCTGGTGTCAGCTCAGGACCAGAGGGGGAGGAAACTCCTTACAACAATGAGGAGGGGCTGAAGGGAGGCCTATTTGTTGTGGATTTTTTGGCATTACCCGCTGGGCCCGAAAAAGCAGCTGGACAGAAAGAAGCAACAGTATGAAAGGCCCGAGCACATGCCTCTGGGTCATGGAGGAACTATGGGTTATTCACTAACTCATACGAATGGCATGAGTTTAACGAGGTAACGCATCGAAAAATGATTACAGGCTTTGTTCATTCAAGGAAGAGTCAGAAAAAGCAGTTTGAGTGATTTATTTAATAGCTGTTGTTTCCTCACCCCCAGAACTGCTTCACATCTGCAAACCGTCTGACTCGGAAACTGTCCCGTGGCTAAAATGACGACGTGCTAAATTGCATCATGAAAGATTTAACTGTTCTGACATTAGAAAGCATTCACAGCACAATGCAGTGGTATTCCATCACAGATAAATACGGCATATATCTCGCTTTGTGTGACATCTGAAAGCAGTTTGGGACTCTAACCATCCTTTTTGTGCTTGGAGACGCATACATCATCTCTTCTCCATCGTTCTCACTTGGATTTTATCTGTTTGTTAAGCGTTACAATCTACATGCAATGAAAAAGGCCCGCTTGTATCCAGAGTGCACCTTCCACAGGATCAGAAGGATATGGTTGCACAAACAATCCGATATCCAAGGTTAAGAACACAAAGATAATAAATCGCTCGAGTGTCATGTTCAATTTTCAGGACGGCATTACCCGGTATTATCCATAACAGGATTTAAATTGTTATCAGGACACTGAACAATCCACTTTGCGTCCGGCGAGCGTCCTGCCTCTAGTGATTCATAGGGAGGAAACAACCATCACATTTTCCAGCGTCCCACTGCACCAAAAGGAAAACACCGGCGCACTTCATGTACTTGGATGATTGGTTGAATAAATTGCTTCCATCCGGGCTGATGTTGACATTTATGTGGACGAGTGCTATCAGTTTTAATTGTCTTTCTTCCTTCAGTCAGCCCGCGTTTGCAGCTCCTTCCTGCCTCTCTTGAGAACAAGGCCAAAATACATTAGGTTCAGTCGGAGATCTGGCCGTGCAAGCTGTACAGAACCCTAAGTCTGTAGACTTTAATCAGCAATTACTTCATTTAGCTGACCAAATAAATGAAGGCAATGTATAATAAGTATTAAGGATAAATGAATAAAACATTATGGCGGCATCTGCACTTAACATATGCACACTCTATCCGGCCAACTCAATATCTTACTAAATGTCTTTACATATTGATTTGCTTATACTTAACCTGATATCTGTATACTGCACAAGTTACATATTCATATTTACCAAACACACACTTAGAGCTTTGCATCTGAGAAAGTGTATTTCCCAAAATGTTAAACTTTGCCGATATGTTCAATTTAAGCGTTTCCCCATTATACTGATGAAAACAATATTATGTGCAACATAATTTGCTAATAGAAAGTAATTGTGTATGAATGCTATCTTTAGGGGACAGGGTTGATACAGCTGATGTTAGGTTGAGACAGTGATGTAGAAACATCTACAGTATGTTATTAAGCTATTGTATGTACAGTAACACCAGGCTATGAACAAATGTACACATTTTCTTCGGATTCGTTTTTTCACCACATTAATTGCTATTATGCTAAATTGCACACATCACTTTGTCTTACTGATGTATGAATAACCCATTTTAATTATGAAAATTAGCATCTTGTGTTTTGTGTTTGTCAGATGATAATGTTGTGAAAACAATCCTGCTGCGTGAACAAAATGACTAACTTTAAAAAATGTGTACTATTAGTCTCTGTATTATTACAGCTTGGTAATGCTGTGACCCTTTTGCTGACATTTGGATAACAGATTGTTCCTCTAATACAGATCTGGCACAAATGCATGTATGAATGCACCGTTAACAAAGCATAATCGGAGCATTGATTAAGTGAGAGTGATATACCTGCAGCCTACTTTTTTTTGTTCGAGCCCCCTGACTTATTGATATACAATCCATCCACCTTTTTCAGAAAATCTGAAAACAATCAAAGTGCAGAGCAGCACAATGCCGAGCAATTAATCACGAAAGGCGGCACTTTATTTCACACGTCCACAGGATTGTTGCAACAGCTGCTAAGCATTCTGGTAAAGCAAATTATCTATAGCTGTGTAGCAGTAACGATGAGACAGAGTCATTACCATATCGACAGGCTCCCAGATGGATTATCCTCATTGATTACTTCATGGCCTGTTGATAAGTATTTGTTGGAAACACAAAGGGGGAAGAGAAATGGGCTGGATGGTCCCACTCTGCAGCCTGCTTGATGGGAACAATCTACCAGATATATTTCTCTCTGACCTTTTTTAACCACAAACTGGTATCATGTTTGAGGTTATTTTCAGCTTTTCATACATTTCACGGTTAATCACAGGCCGCTATGATTCACGTTGCACCTTCCTCCCTCCACTTGCACGTATATCAGACGGGGTTTTTTTCCCTCTCGCCACTCGGGCCCCCCATCCTGCTACCTCGCCAAGGTCAGCTGAAGGAAATGATACCACTACACCACAGGATTTATGAGAGATTCACTCCCGTTTCCTCCCTGTTTACAGAATACATTGACTCCCCGGTGGTTTACAAACAGGAGCCCATCTATTGGGTGTCACAGGGAGCAAAAGCCCAGCAGCTCGTCTCCTGCGACAGGTGCTAATTGAGAACCAAACACAGGTTGCAGCCAGTCTAAACCTCAAAGCCTCTCTTTGGCCTTCTGTTACCACACTGGCAAAGATAACCTTGGGACGCCGACACAAAGACAAGAATCATAAGATCACGTGTCAGAATACAAAAATGTGACGATTAGTATCGTAGAGCTAAAAGACGAACCAAAGCTGTCCAGGTTTGACTCTGAAAAGGCCTTAATGTTTGTCTAAATTGATTAAATGTCACAGGGTGTAAATAAATGTCGTACATTAACACTTACAACTGTCGGGTCTTAAACTGCTGCCTGGGAATGTTTACAAGCTTTGCGTTTTAAAAGATATCTTTGACCCACGACAGGAAGCTAAAAATCAGGTTAGGAAAAGATTCCGGTTACGTTTTTTTCACAGAACGCAACATTAATGATACTCTGTGCAGCTTTAGACCACTAGTGTCGCTGTGGAGCATGGTTTTAGGAGTGGGTTTGGTTTGTACGTAGATGCGTTCGTATCCAGCTGTTGGTATCTCACTGTTCAGTTGATCCACAGTCGGTGACGGTAACATGCAAATAGAAGCAATGCACCTGCAAAGGCAACTGTTTTATGAAGAAGGAAATGCATCGGGGCACCAAACAGTGACAGAATGCAATCTCCGGTCTACACACGTCCACTATCCCAACCTCCAAACACACACATGCTGTAGCCTCATTACAGACCATAAAGGGCACACTTCATCCTGCACAGGCAATGAATATTGGCATTGGGAGTAAATTGTGTGCTACAGAATCGCCAAATGTGTATGTACTTCTACATCCTCATCTAACTAACAAGATTCAAGAAGAGACCTAAAGGCTCAGCACAACCACACAAACATGTTTTACAGGACTAGAAAATAAAGTGTACAGTAACAGTTTCATCTTTGTTAAAAATATCTTGACTGCAGTACACTGTGAGCCCAAACAGGTTGAGCGTGTAAAGTATCATCCCGATCTGACAATCTGTGAGTGAAAAGAGATCTTCAGCGGTCAGATTAATTGGAAGTGAAGATCGAGAGGTGACTGGCCTTCACGTGTCCTTGGCGGCCTTAATGAAGGGATAGTGGATGGGTGGGAGTGCGTCGCCCCTCGTCGGTGACAGGGTGCTGCCCTGCCCCTTGCTCAGAGAGGACCGGGGCTTTAAATTGCTTCCATCCCTGAGACTCTGATTAATGAGAATAGTTCTAATCGGAGTTCCTGAGGCCAACAGCATTAGTCTTAATCTTCTAGGCCCCATCCAGCAGCAACACTGACATTTAATGTAGTGCTAGTGCAACGGTAATGAGAATTCATTCCCCAACAAGGGAGCAAACTCTTCAAGCTCCCACACAGGTCCGGGATTTCGGAAGGTTATTGGCCCTGAGATGCAGGGGTTATTAGTTCTCTTCAAGCCATGAGGTACCTAAAATATCTTGTGTTTTACAGTCTACTTTGAGGCAGGACAAATTAAACTGTGCTTGAGCACACAGACGATTTAAAGCTCCTTTACACAGCCGAGATGCAGTCCGGAATAGTGCTGAAGCGAAAAGTGGACTGACAGAAAATAAATTGGGAACAATTGTGATAATCTATTAACTCTTTAGGTAATATAACTGCCAAACATTTGCTGGTTCTGGACCTCAAATGTGGAGATTGTTTTTTGGTTTCACATAGTTCTAAATTGACTGCGAGAAAAGAAAAATAACAAACCTGAACACACTTCTCAGTTTATATATGATTCATTTAACGAAAAGACAACAATTGATTGATTAATCAAAATAAGCAATTAACAGGTTATTAAAGTTGCAGCCCTATAGTCTGGATATACAGTGTACGTACATGTGTTTAGGTGTGTGTGTGTGTGTGGGTGTGTGTACACAAGCAGGTTAAGTGAGAGCGTGTGCTTGCACTTAATGTCTATGAATTTGACTATATTGAAAAAAGGCAATCATAAAACAATTGTGTAAATTCAGGCAACCTCTTTCAACTGAATGAAAGCCATTGTCGCTGTGGGCCGCACTCGTACCGATGCACACAGTGCTCCTGTGCTCAGTTAGCAGTAAGTAAATTGCTCTGGGATTTGTATTGCCGGAATGCTTTAGCAGGTAATTCCTCTCTGTCTTTCATTTTGTTTGTCTGCGTTAAGTTCCCACTCTGGCCCCATCCATTCTCACATCCAGTTCCCGGCTTTGTCCATCCATCAATGGTCGCACTTTGTCAGTGCTGACTTCATCCTGGCGGCTGCAATCACATCCTAGCAGGGCCCGACTGCCACCGGGGAGCTTTTTCACCTCCCATCTGCATCTCCCCGATCTGCTGACGGGGCCCCTGACGTGCAGTGTTTTCTATTGCACAGGCAAGCAAAAAAACACTAATGCTGCACCTCATTTCTCCAGACCACTCCTGGCCTCGCATGGCAAAGAGCGAGGGGGTGGGGGGGTGGTGGGGAATGAGGCGAGATTGAGAGAGGCAGGGAGGTAAAGAGGGGGAACATTTTCAAGAGGAATTGGCTCTCGGGTCAGGCTACAACTCAATTTGCCTTTTCTTCTCAAATACATCAATAGACATCACAGGTAGAAAATGTGTCACTAATTAAGGCTTGATAAGCAGCCGGTCAACTGTACTTTGAAGAGGGAGAGAGGAGAAGGAGGGAGTCAGCTATTCCATGTGTAGGTTTCACTGGGCCTTCTGAGCATCCAAAGCTATATGGAACAGAGCATTTAATAGCATGTGTTCAAATCCAATTTGGTGTATCTGAATCCTTTATGAACCTTAACAGTATGATTCTTTGTTTCAACAATATTAAGTAGGGCTGTAATTAATGATCGACGGCTGCTGCTTCACGAAGGATTTTTGCCGGATTCTGTCTCGTTGGGATCCTGCGACAAGTCAAACTTTTTTGCCAGACAATCCTGCTTTTCTTCCGCTGGAGCTTTCCGCGTTGATTGGCTAGCATCATTAAAATGCAAAAGCTGCATCTTTTTAAGTTGGTCTGAACGTGGCTTTGTGCCGTAATACATGGGGAACAGAGGCACCGTGTCACATAAGCGGGACGGAGAGGTGGTTTGGAAGTGTAGGCGACAGTAACTGGTACTTTCATAAATCATTTGATCTGTAAGACTAAGAGATCATTTCACTAACTTGGAACTGGATCCAGAGTGGAACCAGTTAACAGAGCTAACTATGACAAACATCTAAATGTTATATTAGAGAACATACGTATGAGGAATGGTGGAAACATATATTATGAACTAATTAGCTGGATGGACAGAGACAAATTCACCACAACAGAAGAGGGTTGATCTAATCCATAATCTGGGTTTTCTACAGCTATTTTAAAGAAACAAGGATGACACCAACATCGATCTTTACAGGAGAAATTCACAGAACTCCATGATTCAGACTCGTTTACATCAGGGCGCACTAATTAGACTGCGTTGGAGGGTTATTAATAGGCTGGACTTTCCAGAATGATCTTGTTATAAATGGGCCCTGTCAAGACTTTCCTCAACCTCCAAATGAGTATTCTCACTTCACTGCCCCCATCCCAAGAATCAGCACCAGCGCTGAATAACA
The DNA here is from genome assembly GCF_004355925.1 of Anarrhichthys ocellatus. Classification (NCBI taxonomy): domain Eukaryota; kingdom Metazoa; phylum Chordata; class Actinopteri; order Perciformes; family Anarhichadidae; genus Anarrhichthys; species Anarrhichthys ocellatus. The sequence continues at coordinate 6,912,197 of NW_022280034.1, forward strand.
AATGATCGCTATTAACTGCATTGTTAGTAATGATGCCCGAGAACAAACAAAAGTCCATAAATAACAATTTGTGGAAGGAAAAATGAGCCTTTAAAAAGACAGATACCAGGCCAAGTCGTGGTAAATGACATCTGAGGGCCTGGAGAGAAAGGGCAGTGGTTGCTCTTTGGTAAGAAGAAGAAAGAACCAGAGGAATGATTGATACAAAGTCTGATCTAGGGAGTGAAAATGTTGCTGCCAGGTGTTTCCCATGCAGGGGTGTAATGTTATTCGCAGATTACAGTTTACTCCACACATACACACAAAAAAAATCCTGCACCAAACACTCAGCTGAGTGGGCTTAAACAACAAAGCGGCTCCTGCTCAAGTCGTTTACCCGGACACAAAGGCAATTCCTCATATTAATTAAGCGCTGTCACCAACGTGCTCGCTCCCTCTCGCCAAGCACATGTCCGCAGCTCTGATATGTGGGCTAAGTGTTTTCCCTGATGCCTCACTCTCAGCCTGCTTTTCACATAAAGCCTCTAGTGGGAGCCGCTGTTTACCGAGTCAGTTCCACTTACGCAAATCCCCCTGCCGTGTAAACAATATCCACGGCGACTAAACAGAATCCGGCGCTGTGTGTATACGCCATGAAAAATATTTATCCAATTAAGTGACATTTCAATAACATAATCCTAAAACCATGAAGGCTTTTAACAAGATAACATGACCTACAGAGAGGCAAGAGAGTCACCCATTCTGTGAGACGCGGCTCAATACAATTAAAGCGGCTGGGAAATGCGGCCATAAATACTGGGAGTACAACCTTCCCAGTGTCTGTAATCATGAAACAATAATACAAGTAGAACATCTTTTGAAGAACATTTTAATTGCTTAAAATGTTAAAATACGAGTCTGGTAAACACCGAAACATGACTAGAAACAACTTTGCTTCTCTTATGTCGAAGTCCATGAAAAGTCAATAGTTTTACAATAAGTCCAAGCTAGTGCATCAAATTAATGGGGCACATAAAACCGAGGCCCCCGTGTTACGTGCAGAAAACAAATATGGAGAAGAAGGTATCAAAATAATGAAAGATTGTTCATGTATTGTGGCATGAAATGGGAGGGTGTGTGAGAGAGGCAGCGGCGGGGAGAGGTGATGGTGACGGATGGACAGAACTGACAGTGCGGTATTCATCCTGCACGCTACAGCGCACGTCCTGCTAGTGGCGGTCGACAGAGCAATAAATCACAGGCCCTCCATCCTGTATCTACAGCTTATTACATCCACCATGACAAATAAATAATAATCCCTGTCAGCACAGCCCTTTGCTCAAGGATTGAGTCTGAAAGCGTTTGCTCATCACTCCTATTCCTGAGTGAAAACACCTGAGCAGGGGAATTGAAAGCCATGGTTTACTGGCCCTCTGAAACTCTGAAAGACAGTGGAAAAAAGGCACACAGCTGCCAACGATATGACAAATATGAGAGGGCGTGTCAGTGTGCAATAGAAACACAAAATGTTATGCTGCTCAACAATCACCTTGGTTACAACCATTATGATATTCTCAATAGCAGATGTATTTATAATGGCTCCATCGAGAATTTCCAGTGGCGGAAGAAGTATCTTGATCCTTTACTTAAGTTAAAGTAGCAATACCACAATGTACAAATATTCAAGCAAAAGTATTACCAGCTACATTTGATCATAGCATTTGACATTTGCTATGAGGACACTTAGAGCTTGTACTCCATGATTTTACTGGAAGTTTGTTAGTTTTAATTATCTGAGAAAGAGTTTACGTCCCACAATTATATACAGTTTACACCTGGAAAGGTTTTTAAAAGCTGTTTGGCATATTTCTGACACAGTATCTTTATATTGCACTAGTTTTAAGCACAAAAAAATGTAACCAATACATTTAAGTTAAAGGGATTTAGCATTTCCCTCAACAAATTGCTGCAAACCAAGTGACACACAGTGAACCAAGAGTATAGCTTTTAATCGCCCATTTACTTCTATACCGTGATGGAGTGGAAGTATAAAGTAGCATAAAATGCAAATCCCTACGACCCTGCACCGTATAATATTGAATAACTTATGTCTGAATGGATAAATTGTAAATACTCACAGTACAAGGACCTCAAAACTGCATCGGAGTAAATGTACATGTGACTTTCATGAATGACAAATGACTGCATACATATGTATGATAATAAACAGGGCAGAGGACGTCAAAGTATGAACACATGTGACGGTGAGGTTTGAGCTAAATCAAATATAATTTTCTATTTGGATAGATCCAGCAGTTATCTAATTGTTTAATCAATGACTGTGCAGAGCTGCTGGCTGTATTGTTTGGATCAATACAAATTGATTTACACGTGTCTGCAGAGAAACACATCCTCCTCACTGCTCGTCTCGTTCTGTGCCTCCCTTCACATTATTTAGAGGACATGTGGCGTAAAGCTCATTTCAGGCCTTTGTCCCTCATGCCCTCGTGTTTCTGTAAATTGTAGAAGACCATTTAATTGTCCTTAGATGAGGAACCATTTACTTTGCACTGTCCTTCAATAAAAATTAAAAGCTCCCATAAAAACAGGAGGCAGTGGAACGCCCTCGATTAAATCAAAGCGCGTTGTTCCTTCAACAGCAGAGTCTGCACACTTCATGGGCCCGTTTTATTTTGACATTTGTGTAGACGACTTGAAGTGCTAAAAAGCAGATAAAATGAGATAATGAGATGAGATGAGAGCCTGCCATCATAAAAGGTTCGTGAACTGTAAATGGAGCTCTCCGTCTGCCCTCGTAATAGGTGTAAAATTGTAAACATGCTAAAGGATGCAAGTGTATGTCCTGCTGCTCCTTTAGGGAATGTATAAACATTAATCATAGAATCACTCGGCCACGATTAATCATGAGTACTTGATCACACTGATCTCTGAGAGGGAACAAGGAGCTCATCAATGCTGTCTCGTAAGACGGACGGTCTCCATAAAATGTTGCTTTCATATACAAAAGCCTAATTTTAATCTCAATAAAGTGACCTCATCACCAGGGCTGCGGCCGAATAGTCGACAAAATACGTCCTACGTCTTTTCCGAAGCACTTTTACTTGAGGTCAAGGAAAGATGTGAAGGAGAATTCATGAGGACTTGAGGAAAAGACAACCGCGGTGCTGAGAGAATCCAACTGCATTTACACTAGGCTGCATGATTATGTGATGGTGGAGGTTATTGACGCGGGTCTGCCATGGTGCTGCACCAGGGGTTATCGCCTTTCCTTTTGTAAAGGATAGTCCAGTGTATCCTACGCTTAAGGAGATAAGAGAGGACGCATTGAAGCACCTTTCCTTAGAGAATTCGACCAGCTCTCAAAGTATCACTTAGATACTTCCGGGCCATTTCACTCTGTGAGGAAACATCCTTAGCAAAAAAAAAAAAGACCCACCATTTATAAGCGTGATATATGCTGCCTGTAAGAGAGGTGAATGATGGGACAGTCTCATGCGCTTCTCAGCAAATGAACTCAATACATGCAATACTTTTAGAATTCTCCATTATCTAAACAAGTGTGGAAACAATTAGCCAATTAGTCGACAGAAAATGTCACTTATGGTTTGAGCTAAATGCTAACATTAGCATGCCAACATGCTGATGATTAGCTGGGTTTAATGTTCAACTATGTCCACCATCTTAGCTTTGCGTGTCAGCATAACATTTGCTAATTAGTACTAAACACAAAATGCAGCTCGGCATGTCATTAGTATTTTGACACAAGCAAAAGTATTGGATACATTTCAATCGTGACTTGATGACGGCCATAGATAATTAGCCAAAACCAAACGTATAACAGTTCATTCTGAAGGGGAACTTGAATGTTTGTACCCAATTTCATGACAATCTATTCAATAGTATATTTCAGTCAGCGACATGACTATGCAAAGAGCCCCTTGGCTAAAAATGCCCAAAAGTGAGTTGCTTCTGTGTGGATTTGCTGCTTTCCTGTGTTTTATATCACTTAAAATGTAATATCTTTAAGTATGGAGGTTAATTCTTGACCTTGGGAACACACATCTGTGATTATATATTCTCAACTTTTTTGATCGTATCCCACAACAATTTCAAGATGTGACCTCGGGCTCCGGGAGCTTGCAATTGCCATTTTTCACTTTTCTTTTTTCTTCCTCCAGTATACCAACTATCTAAATCTTATCTAAGATGATCTAAAGATAAAGTGTGGTTGACAAAATCCACCTGTCAAGTTCGGTTTGTTCTGGTTTTTGCCCCGAGTTAAAACAATAAATCACGTAGAAAAAGACAGCAACCAATTAACATGTTTTGGGGAAACACTCAATCTTTCCAGAGCAAATACTGTGCGTGAACTCATGGGAAAGGCCGAAATTCCACACAATAAGAGCTGGTACAGGGAGCCACGTGTCAGGCCTTTAGCTTGTGCTCGACACATACGAGTCAGCTGCTTTCAATCACTTTCAAGTCGTTTTTCTTGTCGGACATAAAATGAATCATCTCAGATGGTACCTTCTGATTTAGACATGCGAGGATTTCTTCAATCATATTGCACACAATAACAGGAATCCCATTCATTTTCCAAGTTACTCTCATGAGATGGACAGAGCATGCAAGCACCTGGGTGGGAGAAGAGCAAGTGGGTTTCCACTGTTACATTAAGGAGGTCATGAGTTCACACCCCACTCCTCAGGCTGGGTTTTGAACTCCTGACCCAAAGTAAGGGGGGAGGCCCTCCTTGCACAGTAGCTGCATTTACAAATGCATGCCGACTCCATGCCAGCAAAGCAGAATCTAAAGGAGTCTGATAACATCTCGCTTTAGAAGGAGCTGCTCAGCCAGCCCTTTGTATTTATGGGCAAGTCTCATGGTTACCCCCCAACCATAAATCATGTTAATTGGTTTACTGATAAAATGTCTGTCAGGCCCCATTCACATAGTGCTGTGGCACCGCCAGTTACTGTTTAATCTTTGTCCTGCAATAGTTCATCTGTTTAACTGACTGGAGGTGAGAAGGAGTGGAAAAGGGAGTTCTTCTACATATCACAGCACTGCTCAGTGTGACGCTAACACCAGCCGCCGCTTGGTTGACTTGAATGATGAATGACACGACTTTCACTGAAAAACAAATCGACAACCAGCGGTTAACAAATCAGCAGATCACCTTTTCAGGTCATCAGATGTAATTTTTCCAATTAAAATCAATTTCTTGAAACAAAAACAATCTTCTAATTGCTATTCATCGTGCACGTCTCATCAGTACACTGAGTGGTTGCTCTGTGATTTGTGTTCAGAGAGGGCAATTTCTCATTCTGCAGGCTAGTGGTGACAAATGAAACTCGTCTGAAAAGATGCCTGGGTTGAGACTTCTCAGTAAATTGTATCGACTTTCTGGCAAGGACATTGAAGCCCACAGGACTAAACTCTCCCTCGTCAACAGATAGACCACACACAGACGCTCATTTACCTGTCAGATTAACATTAGCAGTGACTCTGCTCCAGGCCATATGGCAAGAAACCAGGAACAGTACTTTAAGAAACAACTATTTCGTCTCTGAAAATGTCAACGCTCGTTAATTCACAAAAATCAAGACGCATTAGCAAGCAAAGTGTACGAAGACTCTTTCTCTGCTTCTCTCTTTAAGAATACTTTCTTGTTACAGTGGACAACAATTTAGCTTCTACTGTGAAACTTGCCCTAACTTTACTTATTCGCAAGTGGCGAATAAGAAAACCAGCTGTGCTGATAGTTCATAGATGCAGATAATTATATATAAGTAACTTTCCAAGTAGACCGAGAGCTGAGGCAATGCAATGCAATCTACTCTTGTTTGGATGGCGTTGATCTTTGCATGATTAATGGTTTGAAAGGATCCAGAAAAAAAAGGTCAAATGCGTAGTTGGGGATAGAGCAGCTATGCGGGGTAATTAAGACAAACATGATTAATAACCCCAAGCTGCCACTGTGTTCTGTAAACAAGACGCAGCCAGATGGGATGCATATTTTGAATATTATACATTAGTTTTTTCCAGAACATAAGGTCACACGGCTATTCAACGCACTTTGAAATAAGCCTAATTAATATTAATGTTGTTAAAACACTGCAACAGCTTGTGATGTATGATGGGAGTGCATTAATGTAGGAAACTTTATACCTCATTGACGCTCCATCTAGAAATAGCATTAAATCAATGACTACACTAATGGAATAGAAAAGTCATTGGACTTAATTGCTCCTCGGCTTTATTGTCTCCAGAATATGAGCCGTAGATAACACGAGTACAGTATAATAGCTCCATCACAGAGACTCTCAAGACAAGCTGTGATTACGGTCCTGACTGAGAGGGGAAAAGTCTCCCACTCTTATTCAATCCATTATCCTGCCTACTCTCCTCTCTGTCTGCCCACCAGTGTGACTGACAGTACAGAGGGATCAGGTCCAGCTTCCAGGGAAAGCAGGGAGACAGGTGTCAAAATGGTCCAGCAAGCAAATCTAACCCTCGCTAATCAGCCCTGTTGTTCCTCTACAATCCACGTCTAGTCCGCAGCTCTCATTCCGTATGAAAAACAATTACGCCGGTTTGAAGTTGAACACGCACTAACTCACCTGTCTCTTCTCATAAGTGTAAAGATGGAGCAGAGGGAGGGGAGAGGGAAGGAGAAGGAGGGAATGGATGGAGAGTATATCGTGTCTCAGGCGTCCCAAAACAACAGGGCTACAAAGATATGCGGGATACTTCATTAACACTTCAACGGGAGACACAACATCGAAAACATTAAACCATGACAGGTTAGAGGCTTGAAGATGAAAAACTATGTTTTGATTAAAGAAAAGGTCGGAGCTCTTTAGCTCCACAGAGAAGGCTATGTTTTCAGTACCATTTGTTTTCCAGTTAGTTACTTAATCGATTCATTTGCAAGTGAAAATACTTGTAAAAGTGTTGGTTAAAATCAGTCGAAGTTACCGTTTTTGATGCTTAAATTTAGGATCTACTTTACATTGACAAATTAGTGCTTTGAAAGCTGTTGAAACAACCGTTATCTATAACCTAATCATTCCCTTTTCAACTAAATTTAGCTCTGTTTGACTACATGTCCCGTTAATCATCATATCAATGCGTATTAGACTGACTGTCCTTCACAATGTGTATTTCGATGCAGACCCTGATTAAAATGATCTATTACGTGTATTATTATCTATTATTAAACTTACATTAGACTGCAGTCTTGGCAGACGCTCTCTCAGAAATCATTACACCTTCATAAAAGCAAAAGGAGAAATCACAAGGTTAATTAACTTTTGATAACCGAGAGCTCGTCCTTTTACTTTAAAAGGCAATCGTTCCAAGCAGGAGGGGAGGATATGTGAGCTTCAAAGAAACTGGGATGGACAAGGCACCACACACTCATGTATTGAAATAATAGCTGACAAAGATCCTCAGTATTTGTGTCAGTGTAATGCTCAGTGGCACCAAAAGCAGCGCCACTACCAGAGCCTCTGGTTTAATTCGTGGTGATGGGCCTGGGACTCTCCGTGGGCCAAGGAGGCCCACTGATGCGGTCGGCAGTCGGCCCTAATGCACCGGCTTGATGGGAGATGAGCGAGGGGGAGCGATCGCAGCCAATGGGCACTTGCTGAAGTAAGACCACAGTGACAGTCAGCAGCTGTGAGAACTTTCATTCTCACTCAGTGGGAGTCTGCGCAAAGTAAGAAGGTCTGAGCGGTTTGACAGAGAAGTGTCGCAGCCCCGTGAATATATGACAACTATGTGTAAATCTCAGCAAGTGGCTGCGGGTGGACGGTGAAGGTGGGGACATCACTTAAAAGGACTCTTTGATCCATTATTGGTGTCTTTGGTTTGTATCCATCAAAGTCCATCACTGCTGTTCAACTTCCCTGACTGATGCCTGAAGAAAGATCTCACCTACTACTTAGGGAAATGTGCCGATGAAGTAAAGGCAATTTCTGGTGCCTTGTGCGATTCTTTGTTACTTTCATTTCAATAATTCTGTTGATTTTTTGGGGGGGGGGATTAGTCCAAAACACAAAGATATTCCACTCACAGAGATATAAAACATTTGAGAAGCTCAAACCAGCAAATGCTTGACTGATTGACCGAAAGGCTAAATTGATTCGAATCAAATCAAAGTTTTTCTCAGTTGCCTCCTTAAACCTTGAACAAATTGTACTCAACTGCCTGAAAATGACTTGGCTGACTTTTCCCTCTGCCTCCGAGTGCAGCTGATAACAAATATGGACACTTTAGATTTCCGATGCAGCCGGACAACGTTCTAGTTTGAGCACAACTTAACCCAAAGAATTCTTATTCATAAAACAAAACCTTTTACGCTTGATTTTGTAAGTTGTAATTCCTCATCCTCTGAATCATTCACTTAGCCAACAGACATGTATAGATATGAAAACATTGATAATATTTAATGAACTGCGAGCTCTATTCAGCACTACTTACAGTATATGGTCACACAATCGTAACAAATTGCAGTGGACTACACTTCAGAGTGTGCTGCTGTTCAACCCCCCAGGAAAAAGACCAATAAATAAAGCCACAACTCCCTGCGTGGGACGGCTTCACTTTCAGGGTCAGTAGACTTTCCAAAGTAACAAGCCGAGCATATGCCGCAGCGGTTCCCCTTATGTCCCAAGAAAGACCCAATTAATTCATCAATCTGTACACCTCTGTCACTGCAGAGTACATTTTAGCCTCTTGCCAGCAGAGCTCCATCCATTACCGGCCAGGTTGCTCAGCCCCCCCCCCCCCCCAGCCTGCTTGCCAAACAGCCAGCCAGGGTGGCTGCTGGGTAATTACACATTGCCTTGACAACACACATGATTGTTTTCCTAGCAGTATATTACTTCATTAGTACTTCCCCAATATGCCGTATTTTTTAAATGTCACTTTTTTTTTTTCCCAACTCAGTCCAATCTGGACTCGTCTGTATATCATAACAATCATTAATAACTGTCAGTTGCCCGGCATCAGTTCAGCACTCGGGCTGCCTCATTAGCATGGCCCAGCATTTGTTCTGCAGAGAGGCTGATTATTTTCTACAACAGGCCAGGCCAATTACTTTAGTGAAATGGTATCACATAAATCAAAACTTAACAAGGTGGCAAATTTGAAGTTATCAGATTCCGAGAGACACTGTAACTAATATGTCACTGTCATAAGAGCTCTCTGCAGGTATGCCTCCGCCATAGCAAATATATCATCCCACAGGATCTCGCAGGCTTCCTCGAGGAAATTACCATATTCAGAAAAGTGGGCACACCAGTGATATGAAAATGTAAACGCTAAAGTTCAAGCCGGCGAGCTTTGGGCAGTGGATAGAAAGAGACTGGACCCGCTGTAATGTCTTTTCAGGCCATCCTGGGCAATACAACATGTCGGCTTTCTCTTGCAGCTCAGACCTCTCCTTTAACTCTTTGTACGATGATGTTCATCCATCACATCATGACAGCTACATCAAACCAACAACGAACATGCAAACCCAGCAATCTAAAATATGCTGACGCCATGCACCGACACATAAATACAGACCACTTTAGCTCCGCTCTGAGTGGCTTTTTTTTCTCTGTTTAAACTAAATTTTCCATCTACCGGGAATTCCCACAACCCAGAATGTGTGATAAAGTACACTTCTGTCCGTTAGCCACTGACACGAGAGCAATTGCAGAAGCTGTGCAAATGGGTTTCCGTTTGTTTGCCCTTGTTTCTTCTACCTCCGCTCACAGAGGCTACAGTATGTGCTGCACAATGGCCGGTATTTAATCGCCGTTCGTTAGAGAGGGATTACCTCTCACTAAAACATTCACCTCGTCTTGATGTTATTTGCTCCATTTGTTTTCCACTGTCTGCAGCACCGCCTCTGCTCATTCCTCATTTTTAAGTGAGGATTGAGGACAGATGGACGCGAACTCAAAGTTTCTGATCTTTAGCAGAAGTTATGGAGGGTTATCTTTGGCTGTATATCTCTGCGCTGGCTGCGCTCCCCTGGTGATGAAGGATTAACCACCGCAGCTGTCTCTTCCCCAGTATGATGCAGTGCACTGCTCCCCTACACGACAGCATCACTTAATCTTAATGTCCGCTTCTCCAGAGCGGCCGCACAGGACAGAGCCAATCAGCATCACATGCCATGGGGATGGACCTACAGCTTGGCCCTGGAGTTTCTCACCCTCGCAGGCCTATTCATCAACTTCAGCCACACCAATCCCAGAGTTCTCCTCTTGCAAACCACAGCTGAGCCGGCCAGTGATGTATAGGACGATGAAGAAAGGGGTGGGGGGGGGACTGGCACGCGCAAGAGAACACTTATCAGATTGCACATTATGCACTGCTTTGTGTTCCTGAGGAAAAAAAGAGGGAAGAGAAGTAATGAATGCACTCAGCCCAGACCACCTATTTGCTGTGTTTAAAGAGATATCTGCTCAATAGTGCTCTAGCATTAAGGATGGGGGAGATCTAGAATAATGATCACTGTTCATTTAGATAAATTGCACTCAGGAAATCCATTTGTAAGGATCTGAATTCAGCTGGAAGCAGAGGAGGGGATACTTCATTTGTTCAGCATCCTCCCAGTAGCCATTACCGAGTGTACAGGACGTGCATGCATAGCTGTACAGGGACAGGTATCCCATAATCCCACACAGATTGCAGTCTTTACGATATGAAAAAACGCACACAAAAGGCCAAACGAGACACGTTACTCAACTTGAAAGCAAGAACATGCTTCTTTTCTGGTCATATGATGTTAAACATGCAATTCTTTTAGAACTGGAATATAAATCAAGACGCCAGCACATGAGGGGGGGCGGGGGGGGGGGGAAGCAGATGTAAATCATTCAGAAGACTTATTCATGCAATATCAAAGAACAAAGTAAGAACAGATACAGCTAATCCTTTAAAGTCAAAGAAGTTTGATCGGGAGATAACAGAATAAGCGATATCTCAGGCGTATCGTGACCCAGCCTCATAATGTAAAATTATGCAAAACAATATCATGATGATAGCCTTCCTGTAGCAATGCGAGTACTTCGCCAACACCAGCCATCAACCCCTGTTCTGAACCCGATAATAAAGAGATGACACTTTTATGATACCATAATTAACAGCGCTCTAGGATGAAATTAAATCAATATGCCCATCTAATATCATTTTCTCTAGTTATGCAAATCAAACATTCAAAGCCCTTGGAAAGTGATATGAATTGCTTTCACATTTCAGTTCACACATATTATCATATCAGACCTCTTGGGTTTGATGACATGGAGGACGGGGGAGAGACTTAACGATGTGACGACTGAGCTAAAGAAAAGGGAGCAACTCTGACTGCTGATTAGCTTGCGGAGACAAGGCGATGATAATGTGAACGCTGAGATTAAAACAATTCCACTTAAAATAGTAAATCACAGCATAGTTGTGGATCGGCGAGGAAGAAAACACTGCAGAAGGATAAACTTTAGAATCAAACACCTCTGCAGGAGAGTACCAAAATGTCTACGATGCCATAATGAGATAAATTAGAACTTTTAATTCCCCAGAAGACATGCTAGCACCCTTTTTTAGCATCCTTGTATCTCTGCAGTGGAAGGCGAGGTGGAAGTATACGGCCTTTCCCTTTATGGATATGAGACAAAAGGGAGGCCGTGATGGCTGGGCGCAGACAAGGCGAGCGGCGGTGGAGGGGGAGTCTAATGGCCGTGATTAATGACAATGGGCCAGAGGAGAGCTGGGACACAGGCGCTACATATATCATCCCTTCTCATCAGTCTATGCACCTCTGTGGCCTCTTCTCTGCAAACCAGCACACTACAGTAAGACAAAGAAGAAGAAAAAACAACACACCTCATCCGCTCTCAGTCAGCATACCACCAAGAAGCTTCGCGTACGATACGTTATGAGCCCCGTAGACGATAGCTGAGCAGAGAAATGACATGTAGAATAAGATATAATGAGTAAAGGGGAGATGGCCATGTGTGATCACTCATGTCTCTCATGAACAGAATACTTCCTGTGCTTAACTCACACTTCCAAGGTCTAATATTCCATATGGAGAGAGATGAGTTATTGGCTATTTATGAATAGAAGTGATGATGAATGGTGCTGCATTTATCTGCATAAGTAACTCCAAGGGCTGGCACGGAGGTTCAGGCGGCTATAATAAACATAGTTTGCACTCGGGGGCAGCTCCTTATTTACGAGGCTCTGTGAATAGACATTATGTGGCCATCATCAGTTCCTCTCGTTCCCTTTTAAGGGGACAGGAAATAGCTCCTATATTGGAGATATTTTTACAGTTTAAACTAGCCAGACCAGGCTCACCACCATTGCTGTAATTAACTCTACACAGGGTTTAGTTATGACCAATTAATGGACTATTCCTGTGGGAATTATAACACTCTCGGGGACTTAGGGTTTTAATTAGGGGGCACCTTGTTGGATCCTTGTTAAAGCGTTCAACTTACTGAAAACATGGCAAATTAATCCCCAATTAACACTACTGGCAGATTTACTCATTATGAAACTGCTTTCTGCATTAAAAGGCATGAAAATATCTCTGATGTAAAAGGTTTAAGCTTTATTCTGTGATGGGAACATTGTGTCCACATCCTGCAGGGCCCAAACAAGTTCAGCTTACTCCTGACCTCTACTTCTCTTCTCTCATAACATCACAGAGCAAGCCGAGAGCTGCTTTACGAGGCCGATTTATGACTATACGACTCATCTTTTACCCAAAATATGTACGTCAAATTTACAGCCTGCACACCTGAGCTGTCCTTTTACCACTTATACCCGACAAGCATGTTGTATTTTCCTTTACAGATTTCCTACGCTCTTAAAATGGCAAATGCCGTCAGAAGAATTAATAGCCAGGGGATCAATACCAATACAGAGTAAAGGGAAACTGCACATCTGCAGCATCCAGATGTCTTTATAGCACTTTATTACCAGCTTATCAGCTAGGGATGTTTGAATTTGTTAAAACTGTGAATGCGTGTGGTTTTTCCTGGGGTCTGTTGAATTTATTAACCAAGTGATTTTTATATTGATCTGCTGCAAATTCTAACCCAAAATGAGTCTTCACAGTGCAGAGAAAGTCCTGAAATGTTATTTCTTACACACAGCAGCAGCAATACGTTTTAAAAGCATTGTTCAAGTTCGTGTACAAATTGTACATTTTCCTGCTTTTCATTCTAGCGATCTTGTAGTCTAGGACAACATTATCAAACATTACGGTAAATTGGAATTTCTGCACCGAAGCACTCCCAGGAGAAATTCATTTTGCATCTATTTTTTTTGTGAGAACCGTTTGTTTAAGAAAAGGCTGCTTTAAAGCTCTTCTCCTCACAAATTGTTTCCAATTCTCACACTGAGTTTTTGATTAATTTTGCAAAGCACGTCGCTGGTTAGTCATTTCTCCCGTCGTCTGTGTGTCAAGACGGTTTGCTGCTGGCAATAGTTAAAATATATGTTTTTTTTCCCCTCACAACTTCTTCCGTTTGTTTCTTATTAAATGCTGGATGCACAAACAGGGCATCTTGCGGGAAATGAGGCATCTTTTGTCTTACCAACTGTTTTGGCTTACTTTCCACGGGTGTTGCGTATAATTAATATCTCAGCAGTGCCGGGGGGTTGTCATTTTTCAAATGGTTTCCCTGGAAATGTTCTACACCTCTTAATGGCCCCGCTAATGCTGTAGCTGTCATGTCTTGGACAGCTGCACTTTTACAAGACAAACTCAGCTGTGCCACGGGCCTCTCTGTGGACTTACTCACTCAAAGGCTTAGAGGCTGGTGCTGCCAGCTGGTGATAGTACACATAACATTTGATTAATCTTTACCTTGTGCACATGACTGGCGAGTCACCTTCCAATGGTGTCCCTGGTGTGCCGAATATTTTAGCTATTTTGTGATGGATGACAGATCGGCCAAATGGCCCCAGATACAAATGAAACCAGATGACCACTTACATGTGGCCTCCAGTGTGTCAAGGCAGTGAGCCGAGAACATTTAGCTGAAGCAGATTACACCTTAAATAGAATAAAATACGACATATTATACAGCATTTGACAACCCAAATGTGGGTATTTTACCATAGCCGATTGTAAAAGCATGAGACCATTTAAATGTCTGTTAACACAATGTTGCCCAACAGGGGGTGGCCTTCAAAGGGATCAAAAAATTAATCTCAGGGGTCACAAAATGACAAACGGGAAAAGAAAGAGTTACAATAAATTTGGTTTACTTTCGTGATTTGCACAAATCTTTCTGCTCAACTTGACTTTCTTGCTGAGAGACAACTTTCATATGTTAAATCTAAAGCTTGAGCCAGCAGGTGATTAGCTTAGTTTAGAAAAGCATAAAGAAGCAGGGGGAAACTTCTAGCCTGGCTCTGTCAAAAGAGAACATAATCCTCCTCCAGCACCCCTTAAAAATCATTTAACATGTTATATCTCCATTTAACACAGACTTCAGGAACAAAGTCAGATTCTCTGGCTATGTCATCAAAGTATCAACAAGAAAGCCATGAAGTGTCCCAAAATGTCAAACTATTCTTTTAAGTATTTGATCCGTTTGAATTCAAAATTCACAGTGCATAAGCACAACCAGCTGGCCTTATATTCCAGCTTCGGGGGAAATCTTAAAATCACCCTTTGTTAACACAAACTGGAGGAAACTGTGCTGCTGAGTGGACACACATGACACGAAATCATCTGAAATGTGTCAAAGCATTTTGGATTCCACACCAGAGATGTAAGAGTCATGGATGAAGGTGTGGCAGTTTGCTGCCCTTTCAAAAAGCAATCACCTACAGTATCATTACCACAGCAACAAATCTGAGTCACCTGTTAGCCTGTCATGCAGTGAGGCAACAGAGAGACCGCAAATAAATGGAGGTTGGAAAAGTCACAGTCCTACCTGTAACAAAAGGGTTACAAGCCGGCACTGCTTGGGTATAAATATCCATCATCCTGTGGCCATCCCCGGACCCATCGGCTATCGGGGTGACGATAGGATATGCCTCTGGGGGCAATATTTCTGGGGTTACGGTCAGATATCTGGGTCAACTTATTGAAATACACATTCAAAAAGGGGATTTTCAAAAACACACTCGGCTCAACAACTTAAAGAGGTAAAACATAATGTGAAAGAATTGAGAAAACCAGTTTTGAATTAAAAGTCTCTGCTTTCTTTACTCTAACATGTTCTCACCAAACAAAAACAGATCCAATAAATGTCAATGCTCACCAAAACATTTAAAAGGGAGTAAAAGTGGAGAAAACAATGATTCCAACATTGATTTTGACCATTTCACCCTTTGTGAACCCATTTGCCTTTTAAATGTCGTCTTTGATTTAGCATTAACTGATATATTTGGCATTTTCACATGCAACCGTGAAGAAGATTGAGCCAACAATCCTCCATTACAGAACACAAAAACAAAAGGTCCACTGAAGTCAAGATATGCCCGTCAGGATAAGTAAATCATCATGACGTGTGATATAATCACAAGTGCTGCTATTTTCTTCATTTCTTCTATCTCTCTATTCCTTTCCTGAAAGCAGATATTGTTGACTTTGAGATGGTTATCATAATTCATGAGCGTTCAACTCGAGTTCAGGGCAAACACTTCACATGTTTGTTACTTCCTAATAAGACGACGCGGCACAGATAAAGCCACTGTTTGGACATGTGGATCATGCATGCAGTGTGGGTATGACTAGTGGCGAGATGATGGATATAAAGAATTCATTGTAACACCCAGGACTTGCTTGAAGTTAGAAGAGCATGCAATAGTGATCAACGTAGTGGTCGGTCACAGGACATAAGATGCCGAAACAACAAAGTTTGCATGAAAGGACACAAACCTTGAAAACCTTGAAAATGTCCATCTTGGGGTTTAATCTAACGCTTACAAGCTGCAAGCCGGAGTTATTTCACGTCTCCATCTTTGTTTGAGGCACAGCATGATGGTGGCCCTTCAACCCCCATTTTCCAGAAGCTTAGACCTTGTTGTTTGATGAGGGCTTATCCCTCAGCTGACATATTATCGCTGGACAGGCCTCTGACTGCGCCAAAAGAACAAGCTACGCAAAGGATTAGCCTGCACACTCGTGCTAATGCAGTCAAACTGTCAGAGAGATCAAAGCCACTCACTCCAGATTAAGACCAATTAAAGTAGGTGGCCCTACACAAATTAATAGCTGGAGCACTCACCTGTTAAGGAGGAAAAACAGCGAGGGGCTTTGTTCTCCCAGTTGAAGTGAGAAAACGTCTAGCGTTTATTGTTGTCAGTCAGTTATGTGTTATGGCAAGCAGTCAGCAAACAAAATCATTTGTTTCATGAGGTTATGCAAATCTACATGTGTTTATTACACTGCAGTTACACCCACATGAACCCCAACCACCAGAAGTGAGTCGTTATGTCCAAATGCTAACATGACAGTTGTGATTGCTGACTCTAATGGAGCAATTTAAAATAATTGGCACTTTGCTTGAAGGCCAGCTTCCCATTATTAGACTTTGATTTGGCTTTTACAGGGCTGTACATTCTGTTGCAGAGTGCACATACCCTGTAGAGTTTGGAGGAGCTGCCAAAGCCATTAAAATGTACGCTTATTTTCTCTTTAAAGGGTTGGTTCACCCAAATCCCCATAAAGATGTCACTTACTGTGGTATGCAGATAGTTGCATTAGTTTTGTGTTTATGTGCCAGGGTTTCAAGATATCAGGGTCTGAGTTTTCTGCCTACACACCAGACTACAGTGAAACCAAAGGCTTGATTTAACTAGGGCTAAAGAAGGGAATATGTTTTTGGTAATATACCCTTTAATGTTTACTCCAAAGACCTAAATGAACGTTCTCAAAAGCATTTCCTGCCAGCACTGGAATAAAACAGTGACAAAGAGATGACTTTGCGTTGAGGCTGTTGCAGGGCAGAAGGGGTTAACGGTCTCAGTTATTGCAGTAATGCGAACATCTCAGACTGAGGCATCTGAACCACAGCTGGTCAGATAGGCTGTGGGTCATCTGAGGGCCAACGGAGGCTCCGCTGATCAAGGCCTCTGCTCTCGACAGGGGGATGAATGATGACTGCAGAGTAAATGCCAAAACTATAAATTTCATCCTACACTGACCCAAAGCTCCTCTAAAGTTTATTTACATTTTCACATAGCATCTACCCTCGAACGTCAATGTCAAAGGACCTCAAGGCAGGATGAATTAGTGATTGCAGTGTGTGCGCTGTAAAACACACATTGCCGGGAAAGTTCACTTCACTCAGACATGTCCGTTGTGAGCACCGCTGAGGAGCAAACTGAAATGATCTTTCATCAACATGTCGTTTCTTGTTACTCGTTCTGAGTCTTGCTTTCGACTTGATCCAGACGAGTTGAGTGCAACTGGGTGTCCTGTCAAATACAGTCTCTTCAAATACAGCCCTGTGCTGTCGATTACAAACACTAATGGGTGAATTTTGCTTGTTTTTTTTGATATATACAGTATATAAAAATTCTGAAGCCAGACACATTTTTATATGAGGAAAATAAATAAATAAGCTCAGCACCCCGTGGTTAACTTTCCAATGGGCTTCGCAAAGAGCTCCGTTTGATGTGGATGCCTAGAGTCAACTGTGTTTGGACAGTCATGGGGTGGAGCTGCCAGGCTTTTAACTGCTCCAGAGAACACAACCCACCACGGAGCAGCACATAGGAGTCCCTCTGTCCCGAGGCTGGACACGAACTATCAACCAAGAGAATGAGAGAGAGGAGAACCACAGTGGGATTTACTCCTGCAAAAGGCCTGGAGGCTAACACAACAAAGCAGCTCAAACCGCCCTGAAGACATCTGTAGCGTGATTCTCCAAAAGCATTTGTTTAAGTCTACACTGCAAAGCTGAAAGAGATGAATATTACATCTTTTATTCAAAACATTTCATTTCCCCAACACCTGTCAACAGCAGGAGAAGTGATAAGGCCAACAAAAGCAGATTTTGTGAACAAAAAAGCGATTTTAACTCAGATAAGTCAAAGCAGGGAAATATGTACTAAGATATATGCTCAGCGGAGGTGGAAAGAAGTCATTGCTCCTCTTTTGTGGTGGTGTGGGAGGCATGCAATGCCAAATTTGAGAGAACGAACGTGCTTAAGATATTACTGCAGGAAGGCAATCTGTCAAAAGCAGGCTGTTTTGGCATGTTGCATATACCGCTGCTGAGATCATAGAGTCAGATTCTGCTTGCATTACTGCTGAAGGACCTTGGATGTAGGCAGGTGGTCATTAATCCTGCTTCTGGCCCTAGACGCTTTGACAAGTCAGAATTCCCACTGTCGTCCGTGCCATGGCTCTGGGAAAATGCACCACAGTGGCCAAACCGCACTCGTAGAGTAACTGATGCCATCATTAACGTAATTAAGTTCACTTAAGTCAGCAGTACGTTGTGACTTACTTTGTACTGTAATGTATGGGAATTTACCAGGGAGAGGAGACCACTGAAATGTACTTTATTAGGAGTTAGTAATGGACGTTACTGCAAATGATGAAAAATGAGCAGGGATTCTAAACAGCAGGCAGGTGGTTTATTAAGTATTCAAAGCATTTGCTAAAGTAAAAGTAGCAGTGACACAATGTTAAAAAAAAATACTCAAGTACAAGAAGACCAAATGTAAGTGCATTCTGATTCTTTGCTTACTTATGAGTCTTCTCAACCCGCTACTGTTGTGCTATGGTTTTGCATTTACCATTAAACCTCTGTTCAGCAATCTGTATATCGTAAAATGTACTACGTAGAAGTATTATTGATGTCCGAATGTGTAAGCAGCTGTTAAACTTTTATGAAGTCCAGGTGATTCATTTATGTAGCCGTCTAGAACAGTGGCTCATGTTTTATAAGCTGATCATGAAGTAAGACTTTTATATATATTATTATTATTATTATTATTATTTGGCCTTTATATTTGCAAAATGGGAGCACAAAACAAGTGAAAATTAATTTTAAGGAAAAAAAGTATCTTTGAAATACTGTGGTATATGTATTAAGTACTCAAGCACATGTACAGTCTTTAGGTACATGCACACTTTCCTCCACTGCAGCCGACTACATTATAAACTCTGTAAGTAAATAGGACTGCTCAGTGTATTCGGTGTCCTTCCAGTTGACATCCATATGTGCAGTAACAATATACTCCCTTTAAAAACACTTTGTTCTCGTCACTAAACCGTCCTGTTTACCATACAAAGAGTGCGGTTTCATCTGAGTGAAAGCAACACAGACACGATGAAAAGAAAAGGGCTTCAAAGGAAGAGATTCATCATCGTATGTCGCCCCTCCTACCCACGCTACACCTACACATCGCTGTGATCAGGTCATTTAGCTGTTTAATGTGGTGTGACATTTTATCCCCCACCTTAAGCATCTTAAAGCAGTGTGTTATGCACAGAGTAATTTCAGTGTCAGCAAATGCCTCAGAGTTTCTTCAACCCTCTGATAGGTTTAGTTGAAGAGAAAAAAGTAAATGTCCCAAACACAGGAAAATGTTGATGTTGCTAGAACCTACAGCGGTGCAAGGCTTAAAATTAGAAGCTCTGAGGAGGATGAAGCTCATTTCCAATCAAAGAAAATACTGTGAGTTCACATTGACAAAGCTGAACTTCTAAGGGGATGAAGGAGGAAAAGAAGGGAAAAAAACACTGGGAGTTCATATCAAGAAAAGAAGAAAGTTATTTGGCAAAAAAACACAAATGAACCTGTAGAAAACGCCGGCACATTAGAATCAACTTGACATGCCATGAAATGTGGCACTAAACATTTTGCTACGCGTCCAAATATCTGCATAGGGGCTCATGTTATGCCCGAGCATCTGTGTCCGATCTGAATAACTAGCATGACTCCTGTGCAGATGGTCACAGGATGTGACCACCTCGTATCGTCTGTTCCCATCAATCTAACAGTAAATAGCTCCTTTGACACTCTGTGCACGCTGTGCCTCACATGATTGCCACCATTTTGAAACTAACACAAGGAAGAAGAGACGAGTAGAAGCCTTTTTTTTTGGTCCCAAAGTTTCAAAACATCACAGCAAACACGCACGGTACATCGCACAAGAACTTTTGACCCAAGTGTGGCAGGCTGTGAGTCACGAGTTAGTCCTCTTGATATCACTCCTTTGAAATCTTAATGTCCAACTGCCCTTCTTCATGGCCCCTGCTCAACAGCTAAATCAGATTTATAACTACTGTCAAAGGCAGGGATGACATATAAATTAATCTTCCCTTCACAAGTTTACATCTTGGGCATCTGGACTGCTGATCTTGCCCTAACAAGCGCAGAGGTCTCAGTGAGCTGTCTGTTAATGTTGATGTGTTCATGGCTGGAGATGAATGGCTCTGTCATGGGAATCTATTTATACAGCAGTTATATGGCAGTGCCACTGGATCCAGGACATTGCACTTCCCTGAGACGAGCACCAGCATCTGTTAGAGGAAGCCAGCGAATGACACTCTTTTGGATTTGGAGCACTGTTCAATGTAATGTGCGTCACTTACTGTGAGGTTGGAAAAACAAAAACACTATTGGCAAATATTTCTTGTCTGTTTAACCCAGTAAACAGACAAGCCCTCAGAAGATGCACATTTCTCTCTTGTTTTTAGTTCTATTTTGTTTCTACCACTCATCCAATGAGCTTATCAATCATATTTGATTGAGGGTAAATATTGGTTGTAGTTTGTTTGGAAGTATGGGGGAAAACATTAAAAAAAAAAAAAATCAGTTCTTAGACATATATTGGATTCAAAGTTAATTTTTCTGCACCCAAAGAATGGGTCTGGCATTACTCTATAACATTCAAGACCAAAAGCAGCAATGAATTAGTCCATCTCCTTTCAAATGAAATCTGGTTTCACAGCGAGGCACATGTAGTTTTTAGCAAATGTTAAGCAAACAGAAGTACTCCTTTG
This sequence comes from Anarrhichthys ocellatus, assembly GCF_004355925.1. NCBI lineage: Eukaryota > Metazoa > Chordata > Actinopteri > Perciformes > Anarhichadidae > Anarrhichthys > Anarrhichthys ocellatus. The sequence goes on from NW_022280034.1 coordinate 6,933,189, forward strand.
TTGGGAACCATTTTCCACCGCGGACTAATGAACATCTGGTGCCCAGTGAGTGTCAATATGAATGCCCATGTTCTTGGTAATGAAGGAAGATGTCCCCCAGTGCAACGATGTGGATCACTGATGTGCATTTAATAGTTTTTGGACAAGAATGAATCTCTATGGCATTGATAAACTTAAGTTTTTAGAAGTGTAGTGTAGTGTAGTGTATCTAAAAGGTGGAGATATCCAAGACTTCAGTCACACAAATACACATCAAACACTCGTATAGTCAGAGGTGAACATTATTACAGAGTTATTACAACAGCAGCTGAAAGACAGGACCACCAGGACCGCAGAACTCAAGCTTGTCATTGTCGGCCCACCCTCCTCAGTACCGACCACAAATCCTCACCCCCATCACATGAAGCACAGCCACCACCCTCCACTGCCTCTGCAACAAAAGATGCTCTGAGGTCATGCTCCTCTTCTTTGTGCCCACCACAGCGCGTGAACAGAGAGAGAACAGAACCGGTCGAGACAAGGGCGACTTAAGAGCAGCTTATAATGAAAGAGCGTCCATCATAAACGAAAACACATGCCATTATTAAAGAACCATTACGCCGATGTTCAAATAAAAAAAATAGCTTTTGTATTACTGTTAGCAATTCTTCCAGGACTACTCACTGAGGTGCATAAAAATCAAATCAATTGACTGTCCTCATCACACTGGGTAAAGGTCTTCATTGATGATAATACGCCTGAGTTTTAAGCTGCACCTTCTTTTATATTCATCGCCCCAAGAATCCTCTGTGAGGGTTTAAAACTTCAAACACCACCTCATGAAAAAGTCAGGAGGTGTCAGACATGTGTTTCCCCTCCTCGCCCCCCAACCCCACTGGCTTGCCAACACCAAAGGCCAGAATTGATTTTATGTGAAGCAGGACCGGCTCCACCCCCGTCAGGGATCACCTGCTTTACCCCGCCTGTGGCCCTGATGCACCGCGAACAATTAGACAGACAGCGAAATAATTTAACGGAATCTGTGCTTTTAGATTTCCCCTATTTTGTATCACGTACAGCAAATGTAGAGCGGGTTTCGTACGACGCGATTTCCTTTCAGAACATCTGAAGAAAGTTAAATTGTCACGGATTGCTTTAATTCCCCGTGGATGATCCTTGTGTATGAGCTAATAAAGTGAGGTTTATGGAAGATTCAGGACAGATTATCTGAGGTAGGAGCACTGTCCTGCGGTTCAGGAGGCTTTAGAGTTAGTCCAGCTGTACGCATAAAATATGCAGTATGAAAGGTCATACAAGAGCCAACGGAGATAAAAGTCTGAGGTGGATTTTTTGTATGGTGATCCATTTACTATCCCCTTTAAATTAAACATTCCTTCCTGTTTGTCTGCATGTGCTCATCCTGCCCAGCAGGTAACACATTGCAGGTAAATTTCACATATTCATCTCCGATATTTGTGTTTTTTATTTTTGGACAGAGCCCCGATTTGGCCGAACTCATCAGCATCTAATTTCAGACTTTCATCTCTCTCTGCCAAATGTACACGGCCCCTCCGTCTAATCAAAGGAAAAATCCTCCCCAACTATATTTAAGAACAACAACAATGTTACTGTATGTTATAACACATCACAAAATCAAAGCTGAAAATAAAATCCTAATGACAAACTAATATCTAAGGATGTGGGACCACAGTTTATGCACTATAATAAAGCAACCATCAAGTTGCTTAAAGTTTAATGCAGATGATTCCACATATTAGATTTAATGCATGTTAATGGGTTTGACGGCCTTTTATTTTTCCTTGTAATGCAGACATCAGAAACAGTGCAGCATTTGTCCGCAGTAAATGACTCGAGTCATTTACTCGAGTCTGCCCAGGAAGGAGAGGGGCCGCATGTGAAAAGACAAAAACAAGCAGCCATGAATGCATTTTGGAATAGAGGTTTAAGGAGCCTCGTGTCCATGTGTGAGACATGACTTCCTTATATTTAACAGAGGGTACTTCAACCACTGGCTTGATGTCAACCTCCCGTTCTCATGGACAGCCACAAAGCTGACAGGCTGTAAATCAGAGCGACTACAGAAAGCCATTAGTCCAGGGATACACAATAAAAAGCGGTAATGGTCTCATAAAGCCTGCAACACCACAGCAGACATTCTGATTCCGTCTATTAAGGGCTGCACGGAGCCTCGGATGAGTGAAAATAAGGAAGACATTTTTCTTTTGTGCATTGTTGCCTGGGGTCTCGTGCACATGATCAATGTGCAGTAAGACACACTGCACCCAGAGCTATTTATTTGCACTGTACTCCTGAGTGAATATTAAAGGAGAACATTATGATTAAGAAGTTATTCTATTGAGCAACACATTACGGACGCCTCACTGATTTACTATGAGCTGGTTATGAATGCCAGATGTGCTCAGAGTGCAGGTTATAAGAACAACAGTTTACATTAGTTGTTATGGTGAGTGCAATTCGGTCCTCAAATCCCATTAAAAAGGGGCCGATCGGGGCAGATTGTTGTGTGTTGGTTTGCTCATGTTTTGAGATATCTGGCTCACAAGGATGATGCCAAACATGCTAATGCTAAGAAGACATAATGTTTTCCATGTTCACCCTCTCAGTTTAGCATGTTAGCATGGCGCTAGATGAATAATTGAGGGATCATCAAAGATATTACAATTCATCCTCAGGGGACCATGAATGTTTGTCGAGTTGCTGAGAAACAGCATTTCTGTCTGAACCAAAGTGGTGGACAGACCACATTGCTGCCCCTGAAGCCATGCAGCAAGTATAACTAAGAAAGAAAAAATAAATCCTGTTATGCAAGGGAACCAGATTTCCAGCAAAATTTTCCAAAAAAACAATATGTCGAGAAACACTGCAGCAAATTTGAGGCTACAAATCTCAAATGTACTGCATATGAAGGCTGAAAGCTCATGACAGCTCTCTATGTTCGGCATAATAATAACTAATTTACCAGGAAAAAACCCGGACTGCAAATGTCTAAATAATTTCAGCTAAAATTTCACCAAAATGCTCCTCTCAAAAGATAAGAAAGTCTGCTGAGTGACATTTCAACAGGCTGTTCCTAACTTACAGCGAGATCGAACTAGCCCGAAGACAATGACAAGCTCCTCTCCGTCTGATGTCACTTCCCATTTCCAGGCAGACTGCTATCTGCTACTGGCTTCTGCCAATAATAGCTCATCAAAACAACACAACCCTTCTTGGCACCAAAATAAAGGCAGCGGTCCACGTCTATGCCACTCCGTTGTCAATTAAGACTCCTCTTCACGCTGACACTTGTGACTTAAAAGAAACAGTCGCGAATGTGATGAATCTGAGATGACAGATGAGAAGGCAGTACGCTGCGTTGCAGTACCATAATGCGCTTGAGATATGGATAACAACTGACACCACTGGCAGGTCTTATGAAGTTTGATTTCATTTGTCAGACCTCTTCTACTTTGTCTTTTAGCTCGCACGCTCCTTCACTCTTCAATCATCGTGGTAATAGCTCATTCTGATAGCCTGAAGACACTCACACTTGCTTCCATTTAAAATGCAAAGCCACAAATATAGTAGGTGCAGCTGTGGGCTACACATCAAGACGGCATCACGTGTTGTATCTAATGCTTTATTGTAGATATATACGGCGTGTATAATTACATGAGGTGTTTGTATCAAAGTAAGATAAATGAATAGATCTGGATGTCTTGGATCTCTCAAACGAACACAATTTAGGCATACAAATGAACACGTATCACATAAACCACAAACGACAGAGAAATAACCATCAACCTCGGTATTTGATCACTAAGTAGACAAATGGAGCAGTAAGTGTCCAAGCCTGTCTCAGCAAATACCTTGCATGCTTGTCTCCAGCCGACCACATGACGCTAATTCCTGACTGAAGCGCTCCTCCCGCGTATCCCTAATCCTGCCTGTGAAATGTGACAAGATCATTCTTTAGGCCTACTTTAGTCTGAATAATCTGCCCATCACAGACATTCATCCCGACCTGCACAGTGCTTCCAGTGTCATAACACGCTACCTGTACATTTTCACCCTGGCTTAGGCTCCATAAATTAAATCTAGACAAGCAAATGTGAGGAATCAGCATATTGTGCTGCATGTGTGTCGACGTGGAGAATGTTGATTTTACACCGACAGATGCAACACGTGTGTGTGTGTGGTGTAATTTGTCTCACTTGAGATTCAATACCTACAACAATTTTAATAACCAATAGGTTAAAAATGCTCCAACATTCTCCATTTCCAGCTTCTCAAATGCATCTGACGATTTGCTGCTTTTTCTGTTTAATATCCTTGCAAACTTATTTGGTGAAGTGAGTTTGGAACCATTTGATCTGGATGTCTTTTGATGACTTAAAACCTCTTTTTTTTGTCTCACAATCAATTTTTCACCATTTTCAACAGATTTATCAATGAAAATAAGGATCATAGGAAGCCTTAATGGGAATAAAAATGTGCTGAATGAAGTCACATGCCATAATCAAGCCAGATTGCACTCCCCTCTCTTGCTATACTAGACAAGTAGATACAGTACAGTAGGTCTTACAGGAGCTTCTTGAAGTTTCCACAAAGTTCTGAACCAGTAATATGGCAGCTGTCGGGTTGAATTGAGCCATTGGTTCCAGTACTAACGGGGAGGGTAGGTGAAGTTAACTCCTCTCTACAGCATGACTACAACCCACCAGGATCCTCACCTACCTGATGGCAAGTGGACGACAGCATATAATCTCCATAGGCTTTACTTCCTACTCCTGACCAGCTTTAACTAATTGAGGAGACAACGTGAAAAAGACCCTTCACCGCCGCGATCTTGGCTGCACCTCAACTTTTCTAACTCTCACCGTCATGCTGCGCCGCCATCGCCTGACTTCCGGCGAGATAGTGCAAGTTCTTCATGTCAGCTCCGACTTGAGCTCTTGCAAATGAAGTCAACGCTACAGTATTTGACACAAATGGGGGAGGGGAGGGGGATATCTTGGATGTAGTCGAGGGGAATGGGTATGACTTCTAAGTATCTGAAATGTCCCGTCTTAAACACATAATATCTGTAATACTTCCTGACACTTTCTCCTCTAACCTCTTCTGTGCCAGCTTCTGTGGGGCCCTTTTTCCCTCTCCGGGCGCAGAAGAAAAGCAGTCTATTTTCTTGTCATATTTGGTTGAAAGGCAACTCTCAACTTGGAGTCTAATTTCCTGCACTTTAAAGACAGTCCACATGCAAGGTGCATTACCATGCTATCAAGGTGATGGGAGCAATTTCAATCTGTCAGTCAGTCATGGAAATATCAGAGAGACTTAATGTCTACTGCAACCTGTCAGGGGCCCCTGTGAAGTGGTGGAGAGCGTAATCTGAGTCTTATTCACTCAACACCATTTACTTGTCAGCATAGTTCTCCGTTTTACTCTGGATGGTAGTTCATAATGAGAAGGAGCATTACTTTATTTATATATATATATATATATATATATAT
>NW_022280034.1:6939098-6942213 GCF_004355925.1 Anarrhichthys ocellatus
CTACAGAGAGTTATATTATGAATACCACAGTCTCGGCCTAAGAAAACTGCATCTCTTATGATCACACAGTTCTTGCTTCACAGACAGCAGTTAGTTAAGGCTGTTAATTTCCCGATAGACACACTACTCTGGGTGACACACTGGGGCTGTACTTAACCATTATTAATGTGACAGGCCTCAGTGCAAAGCAAATCAATTAAACAGGAGCAATCATCATAGTCTGGATAACGGCCTTTTAAGACTGTTTTCATGTGACAAGGAGGTCCTCGATCCAGGCCTCTGCGCCAGGACCTGACAGGTCAAGAAAGCGGCATGAAACAATAGCACCTTCTAACCATCATCTCCCCTTTTTACCTGTCAGATCCAGTCGGCCTGTCTGGCTGCTGACGTGGCGCGCCCGGCGCCGGCTGACACGAGGTGAATTTTCACGTCATGTCGAGGGAATTTCATATTCCATTTGCTCGACGTTATAATGCAGCATTTATCTACCTTTTTTTTCAAAGCTATACGTCGAGGGCTTTTGCACCCGACTTTTGGTTATTTTTCAGTTACATGTCCTTTGTGATGTTTTTGATGTGCAAGTGCAAGTCGGGAGAGGAGAATAATCATAAGAGAGCAGTGACTTACCTTCATACTGTCCACTGCTGCCTGGAACCTCCAAAGTGTCTGGAAAAACAAAAGCAGAGTTCACCAAAACATCACTTTCACATTTCATCATTTGGTCAGTTATCATTTCATAGGAAAAATACTGACAAAAGTTCAACATTTTATTCAAAACAGAGTTAAGTATCGTATACATGCATTTGTTCCATCAACCCTGCAGTAACCATTCTACTTGCAGAGCTAAGTTATACAACACACACTATACAACAGCCATGAAAGCAGCTCCTGTCACTGCGACTCTAACTGCAATTATTTTCAATAATTGAACAACTCCAACAATAAATTGTGAAGTGGTGTCCAACATACGTATGGTACCTTAAAGCACTACTGAACATAGAATCAAGAGTAAAAGTTAAACTAAATGCTGGAGGATAATATCAACCACCATTTCAGCTCACTATATTTTATATGAACCTTAATAAAATCAAAGAAAACACAAAAATATAACTTTGGCCTTTTCAAGAACTAAATTAACATTCTGGAAATGATTTATAGTTTTTGCCATCCTGTATGGCGTTTGTTTTTGTTTATCATTTTGTATTTTCTTTGGCTAAGGACAAGGGTAAAGATAAGGACAGTCAATGGACCACAGCATAACTCTGTACAACAAATAAAATAGAACAGAACACGTTTTTCAAGGGCCATTACCTACAATGTGTCTAATGAACACATTTTTCATAAATAGAAAACCTCATTTCTAGGGGCTGAAAATGTTACATTTTGGATATTGGTACCCAACTGCCCATAGAGTGAGCCTAATAAAGAAACTTTGCATGTTGCAAAAAGGATTCAGTAAACCTTAACTTAGTTTATTCTCCTTTTCTAATTTGCAGAAGTTCGAGTTATGCCACTTTTTTCTGAATTCATGACTAAATGTGAGCTCTAAGGGACTTTCAAAGAAAAACAATACTAAATCCTTTGATTAAAATGTTAATCCTTGATCTTGAAATGTAAAGCCCAGAATAGAGGCTTGTTTTTATGCATAATCACCTACATGAGGTACCCAACCCTGCTTGTAAATAGTTGTGTTTGCACGGACTCTGGGTGATTCATAAATGTGTCCTTGTGTGAAATACTAGCAGGAGATTTCAAGCTTTCTGTTTAAAAGTAATGAATTACAGCGGCGAAAAAATGTGCAGCCATTTAAGGATAAAGCCGAGAATTTGGTGTCTGCAGCAGCGAGCCATCCATCACGTCCACAATAAAGGAGTTTTTGCCTGACGGTCGAAATTTATGGTCGCCCTTCTCTGCCCTAATAACTCAAAGCGTTGTGTCAGAGCTTGACAGCCGTTGCCGAAAACAGCACCCCTGTTATCAATCAAAAAACACTTGCATATGTTTAACTTTCGCCTGATCAGCAAGACATTTATAGGCTATTGAGTAATAAGATAAGTGGGTCTATTTCGATGGGAAGAAATGTGGAAGCTTTAAATGATTAATGGCAGCCACAAGAGGGTTTTTTCAGCGTTCTTAGAATAAAAAGAAATCATTTTTGGCTCGAGTGTGGAGGAATATTTTTAATCTAAAAGACAAAAAAGACTTAAATAGATGTCTGTAGCAGAATTAGGGCTCCGCAAAAATGCCTCAGAGCTTATCTCCAATTAAACAAATCATAGTTTTGAGTTTTACCAGACCAGGCAGACTAACATGCCTAAATTATGACGGAGCAGTGAGGGAGAGACACATCACTTCTTCACTCCACTTCTCATGGATTCACTCTACAGTAGTTGACCTGAATATGACTAAGAAGAGGCAAACAAAAAGCTACAGACAGCTGACAGATAGCTGGCGTGCAGGACAAGGAACTGACAGATGACAGGCGGCATGATTGAGAGGAGAAAGTTGAAATGTGAAACATGCCGATGGTTATCAGTGCAGGTTGGAGTCAATGTCTGACCAGAAAGGCCATCAGTTAGTTGTATTTTTTTAGGGTCAAGGTACTACTTTAATGAGTCACTATGGTGCAAAGATGACCTGCTCTTTGTAAAATATTTGCAAAAGAGACAATCAGATGGGCTTGAACTGCCGTTTCCTGATTGCAGTGTTCAAAGACTATTTGCTCAAAATGACTTACTTGAAGTTAGAAAAAGGAGTGTAAATGCATTATAGTTTGGGTCAGAGGGGTCAATTTGCCCTATATCCCTACAATAAAAGCATGTCGGACTCTCATGGAACACATTGTGTGAATTAGCATGCATCTTGTCCTCACTTGGCAAAATTAAGTTGTGGTCGTTTTTATATCCCCATGTTAACCTGGTCCACCTTTTCCCAAACCCACACATGCTGCAAGGGCGGCGCATGCAACGAAGCGCCAATTACGCAAAGACTCATATAAAAACTCGAAATTATAAGCGCTCGGAGTGGGTGAAATGTGAAACACGCACGTATGGGGGGGGGGGGGGGGGGGGGGGTACCCCACACCCCACCCACCCACCCCCCCCCCCCCGCTCTC
>NW_022280034.1:6942313-6956118 GCF_004355925.1 Anarrhichthys ocellatus
GGGGGGGGGGGGTGTCACATTCACTCGAGCCTTCGTTCACCTCGGGATCTCTTTTTGATTGGGAGGCGGCAACGGCTGTGATCTGCGGACTAATTCTGATGCTGCTTGAGAGGAGGCGGAGTGATCTCTCCTGCCTACTATACTACGTAAACCGAGTCCGCTCTCGGACCCACAGCCACACTGTCAGAGCGACGCCAGGGATGAAGCAACGCGGCTGTGATACGCACGGATTCTGCTCCAACACTCCGCGTCTCTTTTGAGGATTTAACATCGTTTATTTTCTCTTTGGCAAAGGCTTTTAACCGTCTGACGAATTTGAGTAGTGGCTTTATTTACCCCACACATGTATTTCCTAACCATTTCCACGAGAATTGGGTCATGATCACATCGCCCACGGTCTCCGTCCTGAGAAATAGCACGAATCCAGCGTGGGAGAGCGGCTCCTCGGGGGAGAGGGGCGCAGTGAAGATCAGCCAGCTATTCATCCACAACTCAGTCTCTCCTGCAGACCCTTCTCGCCAAGCCAGTCGTCTCCCCATCAAGGTTTTGAAAATGCTTACCGCTCGGTCAGGACACATTTTACACCCGGAGTACCTTCAGCCTTTACCGTCCACTCCTATCAGTCCCATCGAGGTAAGAACTAACACGGCGTTTGTGAAAAGGTTTGCGCACACGGGCGTGAATTTGCTAGATATCAAACTGAAAAGTGTTTCACTGTTGAATCACTTCCAAAGCCTCAAACCCGCTATTATAGTTTGATATAATATATTCAATATGTTATGTATACATATATTCAATACGGTAAAGTAATAGCCCTCTCATTAGATTTTCAGACCTAATATCCGAGTTCATGTGTGACATTTTCGTGTTCTGCGTTAAAATGATAAACTGAAATGTAATAACCTTGTTGTATAAAATTAATTTCCGTGTTTATCAGTTCTGTGTGTACGCTGCCATTTACACCGAGTTGTTTTGAGTTTTATCTCGAGATAAGTTCATGCGCAATGCGTAAACTACGCGTAACAGTCCGATGTGCGTATTTACCACAAAGCATAATATGTCCACGTGATTTTGTGAATCGTATTAATTATGTTGCGTCTTATTTCGCAGCTGGATGCCAAGAAAAGTCCGCTGGCTCTTTTGGCCCAAACGTGCTCTCAGATCGGCAAACCGGACCCGCCATCCTCCTCCAAGTCCTCTGTGACCTCCAATGGATCTAGTGACAAGGAGACCAAATCCGGTCCGCTAAAAATGAGCGACATCGGAGCCGACGACAAATCTAGCTTCAAACCTTACTCCAAATCGTCGGAAAAGAAGGACTCGAGCAGCAGCCACAGTGGAGATAAAAACAGTTTCCGAGTGCCTAGCGCCACCTGCCAGCCGTTCACCCCCAGGACAGGCAGCCCCAGCTCCTGCACCTCAGTCTCTCCTCTGCCGGCCGACGGCAAAGCGGGGGACAAGGAGGAAAAGAAGGAGTCTGACAGCAATAAAAGCAGTACGACAGATAATAATGGCAGCCATAGGATAAGTGGAATTACGTCTGACGGCAGCCCACACCAGGAGAACACATCTGGATCCAAGACTGGTACATCAGACTCTCCATCTGTCACCTCATCATCCTCCGTTCTCAGCTCTGGACTGGTGGCCCCCGTTTCCCCATACAAGCCCGGTCATACAGTTTTCCCCATGCCATCTGCTGGTATTTCCTATCCCGGAAGTTTGGCGGGTGCCTATGCAGGTTATCCGCAGCAGTTCCTCCCTCATGGAATGACCCTTGACCCCACCAAATCCAGCAGCCAGCTGTTAAGTGCACAGTACGCTGCTGCCAGCTCGCTGGGTTGCAGCAAAGGAACGAGTCCCTTAGCTGGATCATCACCGCCATCTCTAATGTCTGCAAGTCTGTGTCGAGACCCCTACTGCCTGAGCTACCACTGCACGAGCCACTTGTCCGCTGCATCCAGCGCTAACTGCGCACATGACTCTGCGGCGGCTGCTGCTGCTGCCGCGCTCAAATCTGGATACCCGCTCATGTACCAGACGCACCCGTTACACGGCGTGCACCACTCGGCCCCGTCTTTCAGCGGACATCCCTTATATCCTTACGGGTTTATACTTCCCAATGATCCACTGCCGCACATATGTAACTGGGTTTCTGCTAACGGACCTTGCGATAAGCGCTTTTCGTCCTCCGAGGAGCTTCTCGGCCACTTGCGGACTCACACGGCTTTTGCCGGCACGGAGAAGTTGATATCCGGGTACCCCGGGTCATCTTCTCTCGCCAACGCCGCCGCGGCCGCTGCAATGGCTTGTCACATGCACATGCCTCATAATGGCAGTCCCGGCAGCCCCGGGACTCTGGCCCTCAGGGGGCCCCATCACCCCCTCGGACTGAGCAGCCGCTATCACCCTTATTCAAAGAGCCCCATGCACACACCCGGGGCCCCGGTGCCGATGCCCGCGGCCACGGGGGCATATTATTCCCCGTACGCCTTTTATGGACAAAGACTGACAACAGCCTCGGCCTTAGGATACCAGTAGAGTCAAAGAATTATACATTTATAAAAGCAGATTTAGGCCCAATGAGTTTTATATTGTACTTCATGCAGGGACTGGATCCATGTGGGGATCAGTGTATTTATTTGCGATAGCTTCAAGCGTGACTAAAATAAAAAATAATATAACTTTGAAGACTCAATGTGCATTATTTTACACAGGAGAGAGTATTGCTTTGTTTACCTGCTGTGCATTGACAAGTTATTTTCGTGCAGATCGAAATGGGACTTTTCAAATAATGTGGATTTTCTTTATTTATTGCTGAATCAACCAAGTCTTGCACACGTCACTGTAATCCTACCTCACTCAGACGGGTCAGCAGGCCGCCGGTGCTGAGTGATATGACAGAAAGATGGACGTGGAAAATCAATCAGAGCAGCTTCTTCAGAATTGTCATCGATATATTTTGTGGGGAGCGAAAGCTTTCATGAAGCCCGTTTTTTTACATGGATGTCATTTTTAAAGCTACAGACAGCTCTGACTGTTTCTGGTCTCATTGTTTAAGGGTCGAAGCTTTACACATGGACCAGATTAGGCTAGATACAGTGAGGTCAAATCAGACCAAGTTTTTATAAGAGGAATTTATCATTTATTTTTGTATCCAGTTTTGGGGCATTAATTTGGCTGTGCAATAATATTGAACTGTGTTTTTTTTTTTTTAATCAAACATATATAACATTTTATTATTTTATCCATTTGGTCCAGATTTAGTTTGAGAGGCTGCGGAAAATTATTGGGGACAGTCATGGCGAAATTTCTCATTTTCTCAAAACTCGTTTAATTTTATTGATAACCTTGGTTTTGGTGTTGCGTGAGGACGACAATAGGTTTTACAAAGGGCCTACAGGTAAAGAACTAATTATATAATTGCAAATCCTTTGGATGTTTTTATATATTAATATAAGTTAGTGAAGCTTCTAGGAATGTTTTTTAACCTTATGGTGACAAGAGGATGAGACCACTTACAGGCCTTGGTGCTGTATACAGCATGTATGCACGCGTGTGTGTGTGTTCAGATGCATCATCTCTTGGGCTCATCAAAACGTGCTGAATCTTCTCAATTACAAGGTCATGGATTATTGTTTCATTAAGAAAGACAATCAGTGAGGAGCTCGCTAAACAAAGATTTACGATGACACCAGATGCGGGACGTTTCCACAGCTTTTGTGATCGCTGTAATGAAGCCACGAAGCAGAGAACATGAAATAAAGCAAGGCCTCATCAGCCCCTTAAAACAAATCAACTAAATCAAGCAAACAGTGTTATTATCTCTCCTCAGTAAATCAGGCAGTTCTCCAGCAATAAAATCACCATCATTTATGGTCAGATGTCATATTCTTCAAATCCACCCATCCTTCATGTAAATGAGTCCCAAACATAGCTCAATGACAGATGGTAATAAAGCTCCTAACCTACAACTCAGCACTGCAACCAGTCAGCCATGAAGCCAGTGTAGATCACATGTGACACCCTTTTTCGTTAACAATCAGCACATCAACGTGATGTGTACAAATGGGATTACGGTTTTTTAAATATTATTTCTCAACAATTCACTGTTGTGTGACACCGAGGTATAAATTCACACATCCTACCATACATGAACAGATAAACTAGTCAATACATGATTTTATCAGTAGCTGGATTATTTTTAATTTAGGATTAAACAATAAATTTGTGCATTATAGAGCGGACTAAATTGCTTTAAACGTTTAATTAGCAAGTCTTGGATTTTATAGAGTTAAATTGTGTAATAATCCTGTGTTTTATCTATCAACACTTTATTATTATTATATCCCAAAATAAAAATAGTTTGTTTAGCTTCGTTCAAATCAAGAATTCCTTTCCAAGAGAGACCCGAGACACAAAGAGAAATTCAAACTATTGCAAATTCTTAAAAATATCAGTATCCCTCAGACGAATAAGTCTAAGACTTTTACCCTATCCAGCATTTATAAGAAGACGTTTAAGAAATGTTATAACTCTCTTCAATGTGGTTGTAAGCAGATATAAATGTATTCGTCGACAAGTACGAGTCCACCTGAGGGCAGCCATACAGTAAGTGGAAGCTGATATATAAACAGACAATGAATGACAATATAGTAAAATACGTAGTTGGTAAATACTGTACATTAATAAACACATCTATGTGTAATGTGTAGCTAGTAGCTGTTATTATAGTAGTTCAATGTTGTGTTTAATCCCTTATAATGAAAGTGGATATGCTGCTGTAGTAAATAGTATACAATAAATTCATTTTTTTATTTTATTTTTTGTATGTTTTAGAAAGGAGGACCAAGCTAATCTCCAGAAAAGGACATTTTAATTTTAGGAGCAAATTGTCTCACCAATATTCATAATACTGTACTGTATCAGATACATTTCTATTTTGCAATGGACAGAGTGGGATCACCAACAGGTTGAAATGTTATGTACCCTTTGTCTTTCGGGTTTTACCCTTTGTGTTCAGACAAAGTTAATTTAATTAAGTAGGTCATTGGGGGCAAATGCTGAATCATAAGGATAAAGGTAATTAGTACGTCTGTTTATTTAATAAACTGGCTCATACAGCTATACTACAATGTTAAAGTCTATCAATCTATACGTAGTAAGAGAGGATTTCTTTCCCACATGTTTGAGTACTGTCAGGACATGAGACACTGGACGGCTCTGTGACTCCAAGTTGAATCACAGCGACGGCCCCACCTGTTCTGCTTTGAACTGCAGCATGAGTAAGACCCGTGCCCTTTCACCTGAGGGGGAACAGATCAGCCCAGCGTGGCCAAACACAGACACGTTGATGTTAAAAATGGCCACTTTTGCACAGCTGCACGCCATGTGTTACACTGTCTGTTATGGTTGGAGGTGGTGGACATCATCACCGCAGCGCTGAGCTGCTGTTCCTCCTCAACAGCACCCACAGCCGCGTGTAGGAAATATGACTTTTCCAGAAATTGCTTCATGCATCTAATACATTCATCAAACCCTTGTTACACATGTTATGGTCACATAATGAATTTAACACCCTTCTGTCAGCAGTATTAATGATCCAATCAAGGGATTTCCCCGTTGTTACATAAACTTTTTGCCGCTTTGAATAAATCTCACTCAGTGCTTATGTACTCTGGAAAGGCAGGCGGATCTCTGTTTACAGAAGCAAAAGAAAAAAACGATGACTTTCTTTTGCATGTTCAATCAGCGGAGAAGTGTGTCTTCCATCATCCCGAAATACATGGTGGTTTATGTTTGCAGGAGAGAGGCATTTGCTTTTCCAAACAAGCCCCATATTTATCATCACTCCATCATTTCCTCCCTTTTGACAAGCAAAGTAAACGTAGGAATGCAAAATTAAATCTGGGTTTTACTGAGCCGTTGACCTTTGGAGCTCGTCGTCTTCCATTAACTCTACTGCCACATCATGAAATGAAGAAAGTGAGCTTGGTGCATGAGGTTATCCTAATGTGGATATAATGAGTGTGTGTGTATTCTGTATACTCACAATAAAGTTTGTCTTTTTGAGTAACACGCCAGACGATGGGAAACGGAGAAAAAGGGGAATTTTACCTCGAAGAGAGTCTGTCAACACACAAAGCAAAGGAAAGAGCAACAGTGAGTTAAACAGTGGGCCCTTGTCTTTCAGCACTCAACATGCCCTATAATTTACACAGCACTGACAGGGGCCATTTTGAAGTCTGTCATAGGCGGGAAACTTTTTGTCTCCAAACGTCTTGCTCACAGGGAGTCGACTTCTGCTCGGGTCCGGGTGATTAATGACTTATGGCCTTATTGTGTGGAGGTGGCTAATTACCTCCAGGCTGACTGAAGAGACACGCTATGAAAACCCTCCTCCGATAACCCCAACTTTTTCCCCTCCTCACCTTGGCATGTGGAAGCTCTTACTGACACATTTGCAAGAAAGCAGACCAACGTTGAGTAAGATGAATGGGCTCCGAGAACAGTAAACAGCCTTTAATTTAACAGTGTTTAAATGTATGACACACTGACATTGTGCTTCCGCGCTGTTCGTGCTCTCTGTTTGGGAAATGCAGCCAAAGTCCCCCTGCTGTTGGTTTAAAATTAGGCTTGGCATATTCGTGGAGGGAGTTTCTGGATGCTCGGGCTGGCAAACATGTGTTCATTGCCTCTTTAAGTTTGCTGCAGTCCCTTCAGACTGACATTCGGAGACAAAGACGATCCGTTTCTTTGGGAAACTAGTCTGAAATGCACGGAGCAGGCAGCCAGTAAGAATATCTGATGAAGTCACGCACACATACTAGTCTTTTGTAAAGCCAGCCGAGGCAGAAGACAAAGAAAGCATTATGTTGCACACTAACTAACAATAAACCGAAGCCACATAAGCTGTTCTTTAAGGTCAACGGCTCGTTGCACCAGACACACGACTGGCCAGATATTGTGCAGCCATCCCCTCCACTTTATCTCACCCTTCCTATTATTAGGTTTGTTAACATACTGTATTGCTGTGTTTGCAGTCATGTCGACAGGCTACCTTAATCAAGTTACTATTGAACTTGTGTGCTTCGCCCGGCGCGACAGTTTTAGTGCCAGAATTATTGCCTTGACCTATGAGAGGAAATTAGCTGTTGACTTGGAGACTTTCCTTCCTGGTAAAAAGAAAGAATATTTACCAGAACAGTGACGATGATGGAAAATACCAGGAAACAAAAATGTTCCTTCAATAACGTTGCAAATGACAAATGCCACGTGGACCCAAAGTGGTGCAAAATGCATAATGCCAGCTGGCAGACCATTACAGGTGATGGACATTTCACTTACCTAAGTCAAATATAACAGACTGCTCTTCATTAATATACAGGAGGGCCTTCAGAATCTAGCCTGCCATCTGGTTAAATCGACAGAGTAATCTACAGCTCGTGATTAGGGATGAGGAGCAGAGTTTCTCTTTAATCTCCCTCAGCTTTCAAAAAAAAAAAAAAAAAAGAAAAATTCCATCTGCACCATGTGGCACATCATTTTTCTTTAAGACAAATGGACTGTTTTTGTATGATCCAAAATTAGATCAGCAGAAAACAATCCATCTTATAACGAGCCTGGGAAAAGAATTGGATTCCGTTTTCCCTCCACTTGTCTTTAGCGTCTCACCTCTCACTTTATATTGCATGACTAGCTTCTCAGCCATCAGCTTTCTTCCCATGATGCTCTCCACTCGGTGCCATCGCATGGTGTTGTACCCCAGACTAATGACGAATATGAAAATGTGCCTTAATATAGTGATTCCCCTTCAGCTTTGTTCCCTGCGGTGTTGCACAACAGATGGTGTGACCTGTGAGAATCCGTGACACCCGAAGCAGAATCCACAACTGAAGCAAAGAAGAAGACAAAATACTTTAAGTCGTCCCTGTCTGCAAATTAGTGAGATGACACAACTGTCAGGTGCCAGCCTCCTGTGACAGTTGCGCACCCTCCCATTTACAGGAGCAGCGGTGCTTTCACCGCACGACAAAAGGGAAATGGGTGCATGTTTTTTTATAGGAGACCTGTCTGTCAGCTGGCTCTCAAGTCATAACAAATCACCAGCACTCAGCTGAGGCTGAACATTCAGGGCGTCAGGAGGAAGACGGATGACCTGCAGGCCTTTGAAGTGCTCTGGCAGTTCAGATGGCTCAGCGGCGCTGACAGAGAAATATACACAACAGAGCAACCAATAATGAGAACATTAAACATTCCAGCCACCTGACAGGCTGACAAAAACAGCCTGGCCTCACATCAATCATCTGCTGAGACATAACCTTGACAATTAGTCCCCTCTGATACTCCCCATAACCCCTGGGTCTGCTCTGCAGTGTGACTCCACTTAAGAGGGAGAAAACCAAAGAGCTTAATCTAATTCCTTAATTCTGATTGATAAAGACCGCAATATATCGCTTCAACGAATGATGGATTCAGAATCAGTTGGCAAGCTCTTTGTAAAGTAATGACTCTCCAAGGACAGATGTGAAAACAGAAAAATGCACATACTGTACTTCAATTATTTTCCTGACTGCCTCTGAAGATGTTTCGGCTTACAACACAGAAAATGCATCCAGCATATGTTTATGGCTCTGCCTGCTCAAATATGTGTTTTAATGACGCCCCACAGGCATTTGGAAGCTATATACGTGGAGCAGAGCCAACACTTAAGTTTCAATATTACTCAAGACGTAGATCAGGGTACAACATGAATAGCTCTTTAATATGTGCCTAATGAGGTTAGATATGTTACATCTGTGTCTGTGTAAACATGTGCTAAATGTCAAGTCTGCTATTAAAAAGCTCTATAAATTCTGCTCACTAAAAGACTCAATATATTCAACATTAAATACATAATAAGTCCTTTTTCTATTGAGCGTACTCCTCATTAGCCATGTACAGAATATTCTTTAGTCTCACCCGCACTCTACAATCCAAATCCAGACCCTCCAAAAAAAATAAAAAAAAGCAAGGGGCCATGTTGTCATCACTCTATTCACTCTCACTATGTAGTTACCACATGACAAATGAGCCATGTGAAATGACATTTCCCTTTTGACTTCACACCTGTAGAGAAACAGCAAAGCGTCTGACAGATGGATAGATGGCAGAACCTCAGATCTACTGTATCTCCCTCTCATTTGGTGAAACGGAAAGAGCCGGGGCCAATGGATGTTTACAAAAACTACCTGAGACGGAGCCGCGGAGTTCCAAGCCCAGAGGATGATAAATGGCTTTCCTAACCCTGTGGGACTGCAGACCCAAATGAGGACGGAGCTAATTGCCGTGCGAAATACTTTTGGCATGAATGGAAAGAAAACGCAGGCGTGCTGCGGCCAAAAAAGGACCCAGTTGCTGCTCTGAACTCCTCGTTGGCTCTTTGCTTATGAGAGTTCACTCGGTGTCCATAAATCATGGACTGCTTACAGCTGAAACTGCCCTCAGTCATCAACATGCAATAGACTGAATGACAGATTCCATCCTGACTACATTAGCCCCCAGTTCAAACGGGGTTCCTTTCTTTAAACTCACGACCATCTTGAACCTCACAGGAAATGAAAACCAGATGGCTGAGGATCGCTGTGTATAGCATAAAGCTCTGCTCATATGGGAGAAAAACACAAAAGAGTAAAACATATATATTGTGTATATATACATATATACACACACACACACACACACACACACACACACACACATACATACATACACACACACACATACACACACACACACACACACACACACAGTTGAAGGAAATGACTGGGTCAATTTGAGGTATCCTGGGTTTTTGATATCCTTCAAATACTCCTTCAGATATGACTTTATCCTGAGGCTATGGTCTGCAGCACATTACTCATTTTCAACTGACAGGAGATTTAAAATGTGCTTTCAGTCTGTGTTACTCCCACACAGGTGGCGCAAGTGCAAATTCACAAGCATTCTTTTACGCTGATTTCTGAACTCCAATCCTGCACTAGACGGCGCTCAGAGAGAAGGTACGTCCCCCACGGCTTCAGAAAGATAATTCATTTGATAGAACGTAGCTTTATATTTTAATGAGACATTTGTTTTGTATCGTATCAGGATCTAGATCTGCATAAAAATAACAATAGCGATATACGTTAATGAGTGCCTGATTGTTTCCATTAAAGTAAGCGTAGTAGTCAAGAGGTGTAAATGTTCAAAGGTGCCGTATCTCAGTTACTTTAAACAATACTGGATCTGCACCAAAATCAAATCATTTGTTACTTGGCCCATGGTCGAACCTTAGGCCGATGTTTATTGAAATCAGTTGTGTGTTCTAAGTGCACTTGATGAGTTGCTTGAGTCAAAGTCTTTCATGAAGAAAACTTAAAGGATATTCTGTATTTTTGGCTGCAAAGCCAACGAAATGGTGTTAGTCCATAAGTTAGTCCGTCTCTCAATGGTAGCGGGTCTGTGGCACTGAGTCCAAACCCAACAATGGAGATCTGTGGCAGAGAGAAGGACGCTGTACCAGGCTGTGGCTACACCGGAAATACTTTGGGTCTTTTCATGGGATTTGTTGTCGACATTGATCGAAAAAGAAAGTTTTTAGCCATGCTAGCGGCAAGGCTCTAGAGACATTGCAGTCTGTCGGTTTCGGTCATCATGAGCATCTTGGCATCGTAAGCATGTTAGCATACTGACGTTAGCATTTAGCCCAAGAGCTAAATAGACTCTTAATATTGTGTAATTCAATGCTTTAAGCATCCCAAACACCATTCACTTCACCTTCATTGTATTGCAGTGGGCATATAAAACTCAGAGGCAGATGTATAAAAATGGGAATCTGTGCAAATACAACCAAATCCATCTCTACATGTTTATGCATTTGGGGTTTTACGAGTCTACTCGAGATAAGTTAGATGTTTTGTTGTTTTATAGTTTTGCTGAACTGGTCCTGGTTCAGTACAAATCAAGTAATCAGCATTTCTCACATAATAGCACGTATTTATCAAGTGTTCTGTAATCAGTTTGGTCAACCTCTCCCAGTGCCTCCTGGGGATTCTCCTAATGAGTACGCTTTCAAATATATTTAATTCCTAATAGTAGAGCTTATAGCTGGCAAATGTTTTCTCATGACCAGAACAACCAGCATGATTAGACCATTAAAGTATTCCTTTTGTAATATTTAATGTAGAGGCCATGAAGAGCATTAGGCTGAGCTAGTTAAATAACATCTAAGTAAAGTCACAAGAGCTTCATGTGGACACGGGGAGCTGCTCTACAACAACAAATGGCTGCAATAATCTGGAAAGCAGTTTATAGCGTAAAGTGCTCCTTTGTTTTAATGGCGGTAATTTATATACATTTATCTCAGGAATCTTTCCCTCACAATCGACTCCTTATGTGAGCTGCCTGCAATTGATTTTGGTTTGAGTTGTCTTGCCACCATCAAGCAGACCTATGAAATATCCCCACCTGTCCTGAATGCCATAATATTATTTGTGATGTTATTTTATGAGAAAAGCTGGGGGTGACTCATTTTAATTCAATTGCATGAACCGGAGGGCCAATCTGTTTTTCATGTTCTCTGGCTCCAGCTGAAATCACCTGGCCTGTTCTCACAGCTAATACATTAAGTAGTAAGTGCCTGAGCAGATGTTGTGGGGTCAGCGGGGAGTCCGGGGGGCCGACAGAGCTCTCAATATTTATTGGACTGGATCAGAAGGCAGTGACATGAGCCGTCCTCTCTCTTGGTAAATCACATTCTACATACAGGTGGAGGACAGAGCATGCTTTACCTTCCTAGAAACACTTTTTCCAATTTGTTAGCCTCTGAATCATCACACGGCCTGATACAAGCAGGTATTTCTAGCTCTGGAAATCAGGTGAGAGACCTCTCGGAAAATGTTCGAAAAAAACAGTTCAACTTTCTCACTGGAAACTGTACCGCGCTGGAATCTTTTATTTGTGTTTGCTTTGCAATCATTCACAGAGATCTAAGCCCGTGCTTAAGGCCTCGGTATCAGCGCGAGACATGAATGACATCTCCCATTCACACCGCGTCTTCTCCTCACATCTCACACGCACTCAGTCGTCACATCCCACAACAAAGAGACGCCCCGAGTTATCATCCATCAAACCGAGCCTTTTATGGCCCATCAAAAGACAATGAACTGCCAGAGTGAAAGGAGTGTTTGCAACATGAAGTGACAGGAAAATGCTCCAGACACAGATTAAAAGGCGCTGGAAATGAGAGAACTACATAATGTTTGGGTAATTTGTGAGAATTAGACGTTATGATTCATTGTTATGAAGGAAGGAAGCTCGGCTATAAGCACAGCACGGGCCCACGCTCCGATAGTTCAAGGCATCTCAATTTACTTTGGTTTTGAAGTATAGGCTTCATATGGTTACAGAGTGGAACACTTTGTTTTCAGACATCGTCAAATGTCTTTAACGCCTCAGTTATAAAAAGGTATGAGCTACATGTTAAGATATAAAACAAAGACTTATTTTGCCTCAAAGGCATCCAGTTTGTTCCATCTTCTTTCAAAGCAAGGGCGGTTTAAGAATAAAGTGGGCTACTGGCAATACAGTTCATCATTGTGTACAGTAGAAGAGTTGCAACACAAACCCGTCAACGGCTCTTTGTTCGTTATCTCCCATGGATTATTCCTCTCAAGTCAACCATCAAGCTCTGTGGGCATGGCGACGTATGCGGTTGCAGCGCGCGCGGCATAGATGTTGCCGAAGCGTTACGCAAAGGGCGAGAGAAACGGGACACTCACGCGATTATACTGTATCCCGTCTGCTCCTGATTTATTGTGACAGCAGCAACTCCCTGCAGAACCACGTCGTCAGGTGCTGGGACTTGTGCTGTGTGGGACACTCGATAGGCTTCAGGCTTTTAGTCAGGACCCTGTGAGAAAGTCTCCGGAGACGCTGCTGAGAACACTCAGAATCCTCATGACTAAATATATGCAACCGAATATCTACTAATGGTGAACGGAAACAGACCATTCACGTTTGCCTAGAAAATAAGCAGCTGTGAATGTTGGAACAAATGATAAGTGCTGATCCAGAATTTACTTTAATTTAAAAAAATGATGATAGTACATGTTTAAACGTTGATATGTTCTCCACTTGTACACACTTCTTTACTTGCCATGCATCTTATAATTGTTTATGTATATTTTCTATGGATATCTGGGTACAGATTAAAAATTATCCTTTTTTTTTTTTTTTTTTTAAATCACAACTAATTTAAAGGATTGTGCAGCCTTGTGGAGGTATCCGCTCTTTGACTTCTGGCACATGGAAAAACATGTTGCCATCTTTCATAAATTGAATTGGCAGTGGCTCTCCAAAGTTGCAGTTAGATTGACGTATTGTGTCATTTCCTGTATAAAATGGAAAAGTATGTTGTCTACTACATGCGAACATAGTACACTGTGACAATAAGTATGTAGTACATGCTGTGTGGAGTTAGTATGTAGTATGGATCTGGGACAAAGCTCGGGTCCTAAAAGGTCATTCCTCAGTTAGATACTCCTGAGAGAACAAACACTGCCCCGTGTGTTTTGTATTCTCCTTTTTGTGTATTACGATGAAACCCCCGGACCAGAGGACAGCTCTGTCACATACTTAATTAAAGAGTTTAGCTGTGGCTGTCAGCAGCATTTGTCTTCAGCGATTCTCCAGTCAGGTGTGAGGATGTTGCCTTTAAAAATCTGTCAAAACTGCAGTGCATCTGGACACTAAACAGCTTCTCACTGCAGATGAGGGTTGGGGGGGGG
>NW_022280034.1:6956218-6974778 GCF_004355925.1 Anarrhichthys ocellatus
GGGGGGACTCTGGGCCTGGTATTTTAGGAGTGCTGTCAGCCTCTGGAGGTGCAGATGCACAGCTGTCCGAGACACTTCTGGAGTCTGAGCAGAGGGATTACGTCCTCCAGAACATCTTAGTCATCGCTTATCGCTGCATTGTCTCACATGAAGCCATGTACAGCGCTGTGTGCTATTTCAGGGACACCAGTGAACCTTTCTGCGTAGGTTACTCCTCTCGTTTTGTAATTCTCTGCTATCTGCTGCGGAAATAACATTAAAATAGTTCTAATTAGATACTCTGCAGTAAATTATTCATGATACCATCTTGGTTTGTGATCCCCTTAAGGAATAATTGAAAATATACTTAATTAACACTTTCATTAAAAGCCTCCCCGAATAATGTGCAATTGTTGCTTTTCTTCTGTCAGCCATTACATGTAATTGTTGTAATATATGTTTGTCAAGGGGGAAGGGACTAAAAAAAAAGATCCAGTTTATAGCGGTATCACCTGAACACAGCACTATGAGCATGAAGGGAGGCATTATTCAGAATAAATGGATTATCAGGGAAACCAGCATAAATGACTCAATAAAACTGTTAAGCAGCCAGGCAGCCAGTGGTGGCCAACATGATTAATAGCAGGCGTTCCAAGATTGGATTTATTTTGTCTTTTATTTCCCCTTTAATGACTACCCGCGAACACCACTCTTAATATATCGCCCATGTTTCTAGATTACCGGTGACTAATGAGGATTCAAAATGGCCGTTATCTACATTAATGTCTTTTTATTTGAAAAGTCAATACTGCCCATGTGTGTGTGAGGAATATCCGAGTGAGAGCGACTTGCAGTGATCCGTTATAGGCCTCCCAATTAAAAGGGTTTTGGAAAGCATTGCTGGCATTTATACGAGTACACCGGTGTCTCGTTGTATTTATAATTTTCTACCACTCTATTATTCATTCAAATAACGACAACATTTTGCTTCTACATTCATCAAACAAGATCCACTTATCAGTATATTTACAATCCCTCCACATACATCTGAATTATTAAATAGGCTCCGAGAGTATGTTGTCACCTATTTTCTCCACAGAGGATCAATGTTCTGTGTTTGCGGGATAAATGGAGCTATACTTTACATATTGCTGTTTTCAAAGTGGTTTTACCCCATGGAGTAGATTCTTGGTGGCTCTCCGATGCCCTGGGTTGACGCAGGAGATATAGCTCAATTTAATGAAAGAGTCTGGCTCAGTAATGACCCCAGTGATTCATATATTCGTAAAGGAAATCAATCCCCACATCAGCTAAGTGCAGAAACAGGATCTTCTGCAGCCCTAAATCTTGGCCCCGGATAATATACGCTAAACTGGAGGTTACATTAAACTGGAGCATGTCATTGATGTGCAGAATAAGAAGACGGATGAAGTTCATTACAGAGCTGAAAACAGGTATGAAGACAAAACATCGACTCCAATAAGGCGCTGTAGAGAGGAGGTAAAACGCAGGCCCAAGGCAGTGCTTTGTCAGACCGGACCGTTGTGCCACCAGACTGTTGTTCTTTCCATCTATGATTTAACACAGCCGAGCGCGGCTAGATGGCACCCGGGAGAGGACTTGATTTTCATGTTTGCCAATCTTCCTCCATACCTGCCCGTGGTGACCATAAATACACTTTTATGCCTCCCGGAGAAATGCTTAAAGAAGCAGT
The DNA here is from genome assembly GCF_004355925.1 of Anarrhichthys ocellatus. Taxonomy (NCBI): domain Eukaryota; kingdom Metazoa; phylum Chordata; class Actinopteri; order Perciformes; family Anarhichadidae; genus Anarrhichthys; species Anarrhichthys ocellatus. The sequence continues at coordinate 6,957,912 of NW_022280034.1, forward strand.
TTGTTCAAGTCCTGTATGGACTCGCAGGGCAATATTCTTGATTGATAACAGCAGCAAAGTTTAGAAGACGCCCCGGAGATGTTTCCAATCTCGTTTGTTTGGGAGTTTTACATTTGAGCATAATTCCCCGTCCGCTGTATTTATGTGGGTTTGGCCTCCTCTCGTCGGAGTCTTTTGTTCCCACAGTTCACTAATGAGGCAGAGCGCCACCAGTGGCCATGGTCATCTCAAAAGGGTCTTTCGTGGAGGTCTGAGATGTGGCCACCCCAGAACACGAGAGCATTTAAAAAGATTTTTAAAGATCTCCAGGACACCTTTAACATGCTTGGCCTGCTGATAATAGGAAAATAAATTGCTCTCGGTCAGTTAACCCCTTTCAGGATCATTGATGGATTTAGGCTGCATACCATTACGGTTGGGGAAAACCTAACCAGGGACGCAATTAGCAATATTATATACTTTTTTCTAGCAATAGTTTACATAAAAAATGTCAAGAAGGGTATATCGTTTCTAACACGATAGTAAATGCATGAGGAAGCTTTTGTATTTGAAAAGCAAACCAGGAAATGTTAAAGGTTACAGGATTCAGAGCATTAATAGAGCATATGTTTTTATATACGTTTACTATATGTAAACATATAGCGGAATAACCTGAGCAGAGAATGAAGTTCTCCCTCTCCGTGTGTTGTAATCCGAGTTTCTCTTTGCTCCGCATGGCTACTAGTAGCCAAAAGATTACAATAAAAATCTGAATATAGTTATATTGAGTTCATTTCAAATTCTCTCCTCTGTGTGTTTGTTGTTTAGAGGAAGCATATTTTCAGAAAAAGTGAAAGGATCACCGTCTGTGTTGTTACCCTTCCACCTGCTTAACCCCTCTTCACGAGGCACTATGCTAAGACTCACCGACTGGGAGGTCTGTGTACAAAGTGGAATGACCCTCCGCCAAAATAAAACGCAGCTGGGCTATACATAGAGGAGCGGCCCTTTAGCCTTCTCTGGGATTGATATATGGTAGCGGCATGACGGTCCCACCCAGTGGCTCTTGTATCATAAATGCCTCCCAGCACAGAGCAGGGTGTGTCAGTGCCGCTGGGATTGGTCGATATCATTTTTACAGAACAAACTTTTCACTAAATATTTATTTATAGTGGAACTGTGTCGTGATATGATCACAAAATTCAATGAATTATCCAAGTAAATAATCAACTAAATGTACTAAACTAACAAAACTTAACAAAATGAGCTACTGAAGTTTTTGTTTGACTTGCATCAACTTACTTTGTGTGTGATTTCATACTTTTTCCATGTTTTGGCAGATGTCATTACACTCATCAAAAACTGAGGCCTCGATGTCACCTCTTGATTTGAAAGATATATGTTGATTGGGCAGTGACGCAAACGGAGCTATTTTGATACACAGGATTCAATTAATCATTGCTGTCATCACTTCAATCTAAGGCCACGCTAAAGGAGATGACACCCAGGCCGAATTAACAGCTTTCAAGTAGCAGCTGTTGGTTGGTGGAGAGTATATTGTACTGTATAGGTTAATGACGGAACAAATAGCGACGAATGTGGCGGTGCCTGAATTTAAGTATTGGTGTAAGTCAATCTTCTAAAAGCATGCTGATGTTTCCATGACCGCGAGGTAATTAACATAATTAACTGTCCACGCTAAAAATACATTGAGCTCATAACAAAGGGGGAAAGGTGGCTGGAGACACAACTTCATTAACCTGACCCGTGTGTTTCGAAAAGCAGTGGGATGCCAACTATTCGGGATCACCGATATTAAACTCGGTGTCCAGGAGGGAAATAAACACACAAATAGGCCGTGTGTTGATTTTTCCTTCCTTGTGATACATGAACAGAGCATGCTGCGATTTAGAGTACGTGAAAACGAGCAAGCGAGCAGAGAAGGGACGGATACATTGCTGAAAAATGCAAATGCTAACTTGACTAACCTACTGGAAACAACAAGAGATCAAACCTAAACAGAAAATGTCAGGATCACCATGTCTTGCATGAAAGAATAGCCAAGAATGGCCATCCAGTCGTATATAATGGTGTCAAACAACATCCCGACGACTGGTATCAATGAGGGGCTCATCTGATTGAGCTATAATGGAGCTACATCAGACACAAAAAGGAAAGGGAACCACTGCTGCAAATTCTCCAACCCCTCTGAGATTAGAGAAGCCTTTCAAAACCTAAAGCTCATTTCAAAATGAATGGCTGTTCCTTCACCCCTGATATTTCCATGATTAATGAAAGTATAGACACATAATCAGAGACCTTCCCACAACGCCTGTTGGGCGATCCGGAGTCTGAAGTGACAGTGTTGCTCCGAGCCAAATGAACAAGACTGAATAACCGACCCACGCGGTCTCCCAGACACACACACACACACACACACACACACACAGTAACGTAGCATTTAGAGTCACATTACAGCGCCTTCTGCTTTCCCAGTCAATAACAAAATGATTGGTTGGCAGTGGCATGTCTAGTTAGCGGGATATTGTTGCGCTTGACATTTAACATAGCTTCGGGGTCGTGAACTCGGAGCTAAACAGCAATTGAATCATTAAATGTGAGCGGCTGCAGCTTGGCCATCTCAGAGGCACTGACATAAGTGTTTTCATGCTGAAACGAGTGACTAACTTCCGCTAAGATAAACACGTCTTTGTTCAAACTAGGACATTATGCATTGAGAGGGACAAACACTGCAGGGTTGGTGAGACAATGGCCGCTCTAACGAGGGGATTATTTGCTGCATTTGATATTAATACCAATTACTATTGTAGATGGATGTCCTCCTGTTAATCAAGCCATGTGTTTTGTCGAGAGAGGAGCAATCATTCCTGTTTAGACTGGATGCATTCAGCCTACTCCGTTCTTGTGACTGTAATGTATAACAGCAGCATTATTATTGTAACATACCAGAAAACAACTGGCATGCAGTTCAAATTGTCATAGACTATATAAAACAAGTGTTGCAATGGCTTTTCATTCACTTCATTCACTTTGCTTGGCAAACACTCCGACTGCAGGTTTCCAGAAGCAAAATCCCGTCATGTTTTGTCACTCTACATTTGAAAACATTTCCACTGTGAATAGAAATTTAACAAGGCGGCGGCGGTGGCTCTGTTATCAGATAGATTAATTCAGCGGGCAGAATCTGTAGTTCAATAAAACAATCCAAATAGCTCAATTTCCACTCTCAAGCTTAAAGCAAATAGGATGCTCAATAAAAACATTGCACCGGCCCTCTCTGTTAAAGAAATCAATGGCTAGAGGACAAAGAACCTATAGCCATCACTTAATTCTCTTATCAGTGTGATTTAGGAGACAAGGATGATGTTAAATAACTGTAAATCCTTATCTTTGACTTTGTGGGTGGTTTATGGCAGTTTCAACAGCAGTTCAGAGACAGAATGTCCATACCTTCTGCCGGTTACACGATTTATAGCTTTATTACTCTTTGTCTAAAAAAGGAGAGAAACATATAATTGAAAGGAAGAGATAGCAGCTAGCTGGTGGGAGAGCCGGAGAGGGGGCACACAGGAAATAAGAATCATCATCGCTAGAGACATATCACAGCGACAGTTTTATGGCCAAGGAGCCGGCCCTCTGTATTTTGGGGGCCCGTTTTTAACGAAACAAGCGAGATCCAATTTTCTGATTCATCTGCAAACGGTCCAGATTGAGTTTAGTGTTCCGACACCGGGCTTCAAACTGGCCCACATGAGCGTAGAGGTCATGGAGAGGGCTCGGGGAGGTGAAGTCATGAGTTTATGCTCACACTGTCACAGGGCCGCTCATATTTTTTGCCCCCAGTGACAACAAGCCTATTGTTCTCCCTGTTAAGGCTTCAGTGTGCACAGTAATGGGAATTAAGCAGGGCATAAGTCACAGAGAAATTGGGTGACAGCAGATCAATAGATAGTGGTGAAGCCTCAGGGACCATTAGGGAAGAGGACCCCTTTGTTTGTCCACTGGTGGGGAGAGTCCGTGGATGTTCGGTTGTGAATCAACTGTAGAGACTAAGAACACACTGAGCTCAACAGAGGGGGGGTTGCACAAGTTCATCAGCCTGACCCGTGTGTTTGTGGGACGCAATCATGGGGTCACACATTTTGTTTTATAAATATAGACAATCTGCTGTTGTTACAGGCTGCAATGCAACCAGCTTGAGCTGCAACTAAGATTATTCCCTTTATCGGTTAGTCTGTCAGTTATATTGTGAATTGGGGACAGTTTTAAAAGAGTCGGTTCACACAAAACACAACAAAAATAATTATCTTCAAAAACGCAAAACTATGTGCATGGCTAATGAGAAAATATGCTCTATTGAAATTTTGGGTGAACAAACCCACATTGTCCATAAAAGTCTAGAAAATGTCACAAAATAAAGAAGAAGAAAATCCATTTCATACGTCAGCAGTGCTGTTTTAAGTTTCAGCTCTCCTTTGTCTACAGGAACGAGTACGTTTCCGAGAGCCTGTGCAGCACATGTTTTTGTTGAATGTGGGAAAAGCGTACAGCACGATCACAGACGCCCTGCAGCCCTTCGCGGGAGCTAAAGGATGTAAATGCATTAGCCTTAATCTTAACAGTGTTCAAAATGATTAACCAGATCGTGACAACTCCGATGAAACAGATTCCCCCATTAAGTTCTTCAGGCAAATGCATATTGTGGCCATCACTCCGAGACATTCCCACTTAAATGCACAGATAATTTGTTGTTGCATTGCATTATTCCTGCCCCATAACCAGACCCCAGCTGAGCGAGCAATGTGCCAATGACAGCTAAAGATATTAATTAGTATATCGCGATGGCGGCACATGCATTTTCACTATTAATAAATTCCAAGTCATCGCATTGTGATTTAATTATAAATTATGTAAATGGTTGCCATGAATCATTTAGGTCTATGCATTTTATTAGCTAAATGGGTGAGCAGAATGTCGGCATATCACAATGAGGAGGATTTACACACTTGAGTGATGACAGCACAAGTACAAGAATATTTAGTGACTTGGTCACAACTTCTTGTAGGCCCCCCTGCTAATGGCACAACACATTCCACATTGATGAATAATTGACTAAAGATGATGCTTAATGGCTATTAAAGGGTCATGTTTACCCAGAGGTCTTGGGTTTCTAAAGTTCTTTGGTGTGTACATTAAGTGCTGCACAATAAATTAACAACAAAATATTGCACATCATACTATTCTATCTATTTAAGCTCCATGCAGCGCAATGTGCCACTGTTTCACCAGCAAGGACGGGAGTTGTTTGGATCTTTTCATTTAACGGAAATGCTTCTGGATTTAATGTACGTCGTCATTATTTAAGTTATTTACAAGCAAAAATTATCTTTCTCAAACTTCTCAATTGTGAAAATTCACTACTTTTCTTTGTTTAATCTCTGGATCTTGGACTGTTGGTTGGACAGACCAAGTACTTGAAACTAAACATAAACAAAATATTTTGCTGAAAATATATAATATCCAAACTGGTTCATTTTCTGCTGGACGAATATCCATCAATCGTCTAATAACATCGGCTCTACTCTGAACACATCTCTCATATGTTCAACAATTCAAATGAGTCTGGTGTATAGTTCATCGACGGCTGTCCTCTAGTTAGAGAAGCAATCGACCAATCACAATTCTGTAGGTGGAATTAAGAATGAGGCCGTCATCTTCCTCTGCTGGAGCCAGAAAAACAGCAACAGAAATTGGCTGCATGAATAGCAACGAGATTGGATGGGATCCATGCAGCGCCACAGTTTGTCAATTTACAGAAATAATCTAAATTAAAACTATAAAACCTTAAATATGCATTTTTTTTTTAAATTCATCAACAAAACAAAATAATCCTCTTTCCCAAACAGAAATGTGTTAAAATGAAGAGGACGTTGGGGCTGAATGGATTAAATGTACTAAACGGCAATTCATTCCAATTATCAGGCTTATTTTATAGACTAAAAATGTATTTAAAATGTTAATCAATAGATTAATCAATAATGGAGAAGTTAGCTGCAGCCCTAGAACAATATTAGGGACAAGAAACAATATCTCAATCACACGCTGGACACGCACAATCACTGTAACAGCATAACGGACAGAGGAGTGATGGAATAGCTGACACTGTACATGGAAACTTGTTTCTATTATTTCATAGTGAAATCTATATCAGAGTACAGATATCTACATCTTTTTCTACCACTTTTCTTCTTGTCAAGTTGATGTATTTCCAGGAACAAGGAGTATATTTGGTTTCAAGAAGGCTGTCAAATTGAACCGTCAGGCTGCACTTTTTGATGGAGTCGTATCGCTCGCTCATCTGTCAGTCAAAGAGAAAGACTGCTGCCAAAGTCAAATTCGAGAGTTGAGAGGAGCGGACATTTCATTGTCTGGCGAGAGCAGAGAAGTCTGAGGAGCACAGTTCAGCTCTGGTTTTAAAACTTGTAGGTAATAATGTGTAGTATAGCGAGTAACATGGTTGATCGAGTAGGTCACTTAAAGCTTAACAAGAGCTATGTAGAGAAAGATAATAGACTCAAAGTGCTCTGTAGTCTGTGATAAAAACAGAATATTGCCTCATCACACGTACAAAGACGGCCTACACATTTCGGAGCCCATTAATCATCCCGGCATGTGACATCATAAAACACTTCTTCTCATAGACAGTAGACTCGAGTCAGGCCGGCTCATAAAATTCGATCATCACAACAGTGCCGGACATTGTTCTGGCAGAGCAGAAAATTCCCCGACCCGGGGAAGAGTGTCTCTCTGCTGGATGGTTACAGTGTTTACTCACACAAGCGGCTTACCCCGAGGCGAGCTCCACACCTCAGCTGCCCAGCTGGAAGCGCCCCCCCCCCCCCCCCCCCCGGAGGAAGACTCCGCCCTCCCCTGCTGTCCAGACTCTGTCAGTCAGGCGGCGGCGGCGGCAGGGCCAGCAGCCACAGCTTCCTGCGAGAAGAGAGCGTCAGATTGCCGGCTGTCCATCAGGTAGAACAGTTAGGACGAGGTGTCGTACAGAAAACAGCACTTCATCCACATCGTAGAATGAATACTAATCTCTGCACACTGTCCTTATCGAACAGGAAGCTGTGCGATCACGGTCGCCTTACAATGTATTGAGTGACGCATGATTTGTGGCAATTATGAGAGTAAATTAAAGCTGCAATCATTAACAATAGCTCTCAAATGCAGATTACTGAATACAAGCCCGATTGTAACAATTTTAACAACGTCCTTACTTTTCACATAAAAGAGTCCCAGTGTGAAACAGTAAAGAAACTCTGGCCCCCGTGGTTGATTGGCCGATAATCCCCTTAAAGTCAATTATCTACAGCACTTAACCCTTCACTGTAGTAAGCCTAATGATGTGATCTGCCTCTCACCCCATGCTCATGTGTGTCACGCAGATGTAATCAAGCAACAGCCCTCCTCGCACAAAGCACATTGGTCTGAAGACACAACTTCTTATGGGCAATTGTAAACACACCTTCATATAAAACACACACTACCAGAAACAAAAACAGACTCGCACACACACTACCAGAAACAAAAACAGACTCACACACAGCATGTAACCCATTATGGTCTCTAATAAACTAGACCAGACTTAATGTCATGTAGACTTGTATATACACACAATACCTTTATGTCTCTGATGCTTAATGTATCAAACCAGAACTATTTTTTATTAAAAAGGTCAACCAGATTATCTACATGTGAATAAACCAATAAAAATACTGAAAAGGAGAACATAACGTACTTTCCTATCACAAAATGAGATGCATTTATCAGTCAAATACCAAACTATATTTTTCGTCTGTATTATTTACTGGAGACAAACTGTGCAACATCGGCATGAGTGAGCTTCACTGCCTTGACAACACTGCCCCTCTCTGTATGAAAACATGTATTACAAGTCCTGACCTATTTATCTCATTTATAGCAAGAAGTGCAATATTTTATCTTAAAAGTCTTTTAATCAGCTTTGTCATAATATTCAAGTTCGAGCCAATACTGGATTTGTATTAAAAGGTCAATAATCCTGATATATAACCGCAGTTCTTCACCGATCCCCCCGGGTATTTGACATACAGAAAGTCAGAAGATGAATTCACTTTTTACATTTAATTGTTTTTATAACAAACTCCATTCATTCATATTTGAAAGCACCTGAATACATTATGTTACTACAGTAGTCAGACAGCTGTGACTAGTTCCTTTGAATATTTAGACACAGATTAATGTTGTTTACATGTTAATGCATGAATGGTACTTACACTTTTGAAACTTGCTTATTTTTGCAGATGGTGCGTTTGCACATTTAATCAGCTGTATTTTTGACTCGTAACAGATTAAATTCACAGGGTGGTGTCGATACATTGACTGATGTACAGGAGGAATAGTTTGTCTACCACTGTTCAGTTGCACACATTACATTATCATCGGAACATGAACGCAGCAGTGACATGGGCGTCTGTTTCACAATCCTATCATGAGACAGGCTGCAGGTCATATGACTGTTATCTCTGCATGACTGACCGAATCATTTCTGCACAAGTTCATTTGGGCGCACACTCGCACGCAAGCAACAGTCTTCTTAGAGGCAACTTGGTGAGTTGTTTTTCATAAAACAGTTTGCAGCTACGGGTGTGTTTTATGTCTCAGCTCTGCACGATATTTGTTATTCATATCAAGAGGAGTTTGTCTAGTTAAATCTGCATTCGACTCATCACCTTTTTTCGTGCGATTAGCTTTAGTTAAGAGTCGCTAACACACAACAGCAGCAATAGTCGAATGGTGGTAGCTACACTTATACAATACACCGTAAGAAACGCAACAGAAGTGTCCATACTGGTCAAAGCGATTTCATCAGGGCGGCGCTTCGCCTCTATTAGCAGTATTACGGTACAGCGCTAAATCAACACGGAAGAGCTTTAGCTGGCTGGGATCACGTTTATTGTCGTGTGGTAAACGCAGTTGTCGTTTTAAATCATGTCTTTTCGGAGCATTTCTAAAGAGGCACTGGCTGGATCCATCACACTGGGAGTTGTGTTGCTCGCCGGTTATTTCTTTGGTAAGTGAGAAGCCCTAAAGGATCGACTTTAAAGCGTTATAACGTTAGAATTGAGTGACCTAAATATTTGTCTCACCTAATGCTACCGTAAAACACACCAGCTCGTGTGTTTCATGAGTAAGAGGGAAGACATAAGCAAATGTATTAATATGAATGTAGTTATTAGTAATTGAACTAAACATGTATGCATGATTATGTCAATCCCATGTTTCACCTCATACAGTATGTTTTATATGGTGTTATGTGTTGTACAGAGAACCTGCCTCAGCTGTGTGCAGCACTATTACCCAAGAAAAAGTTTACAGATAAAACCCAGTACAAAGTCCCCGTCTACTCAGTCATTCATTACCTTCCAGCCTCTATTGACCCTCAGAACAGCAAACAAAACTGCAAAGCCCTCGATGTAGAAACAGAGAAAACGTAGGGACGCAAACAGAATGTGTTAGTCGAGACCGATTCATCGTTTTTCCCTCAAGATGTCAAGCTATACCGTCTTCATTTCTTTATCTGGATCTGTTGCTGCCGATGCAATAATTGCATTTCCCCACTGAGACCATTTATGTTTAATCTAATCAAATAACTGCTGTACATCAACAAGACCAGACGTCAGTTTCCTGAAAGATGTATAAACGGCACGGCGTCACGGTGCTCTTAAGGTCCTCATAATTGTTTCATGGTTCACGTTTTGTCCCCAGGGAAAAAGAAATCTTCCAGAATGAGCATCTCCAAAAGTCACTGCGGTGGGAAAGACGACCCGCTGCTGCAGTACGTTCTCAATAACTCCTTGAGGGAGCATCCGGCCCTGAAGAAACTCAGACTGGTGAGCACGTCTTCTTGGCGTCCGGAATACAGATGTGCTCTGGCACAATTAAGCGCTCGATGTCATGAGACGTAGTCACGTTTCGCGGACTAAATTGTTCAAACTAATGCAACTGGTTTCCGCTCATTGCTTTCAGAGGACAATGGAACACTCCTGGAACATCATGATGGTCGCCTGTGAGCAGTCGCAGTTCATGGCCAATCTGGCAAAACTAATCAAAACCAAGAAAGCCTTAGAGATCGGTAAGGGCCTCATATCTAGTCTGTGAAACACGTACGCCTCGAATCACTTCCACGATCCTTAACCTGTTCAGGGACTATGAGTACCTATACATGCTTGGAGTCCGACTTTGAATTCTAGTGTAGTTAGTCTCATGTTTACGTATTAAATTACTCTAATATATACATTTATTTTGAACAGACGCATTTAGTGCACTTAGGTTATGATGCACTTGTACACTCTGAATGTTTTTATATATCTATAGTGTACGGGTGCAAATATAAAACATCTATAGTGTGCATATATAGATGTTTTATGTTTTCATCTTGATGCTTTTGTGGGAGTTTTTTTCATGCATTTTGTCACTTTTATGCTCTGGAGCTGAGGAACTGTCATTTCATTTTGAAATGAAAAACAAAACACTTGAAACTTGAATCAAATTACACTGAAGACGAGGACGCGTCACAGTAAATAAAGACGTGTCCCTTCATCGCACTGCAGTGCTGTCACAGCAATACATTACATACACACACACACACACACACACACACACACACACACACACACACACATCTGAAAAAGCTGATGAGAAACCTGGCTACACTTATGTGTGGCCAAGAAACCAGCTTTTCCCCCACAATACTATATTGTATCACATCTACGGAAAACAGGTTTCTTGGATGATATCTAAGAAATCAGATTACTTTACAAAGCTGACCGTAACCCGCAAAACCAGAATGTTATTTGCCTTTACTCAATGAAGTGTCCAGTGTGTTTGCCCTTTCTATAGAGTGCAGGAATGAGTCCTAAAACACGGAAATTAGTTCGCATTTTTGCACTTCTCTGGAAGTCAATGGGTTTTTCTTTAATAGATTTTTCCCATCATGCTCATTGCCCTCTCATTGCAGGAGTATACACAGGTTACAACACGCTGAGCATCGCACTGACTTTGCCCGACGATGGCGTTCTGGTGGCGTGCGACGTCAGTGAAGACTACGCCGAGATTGGCAAACCCTTCTGGAAAGAGGTGCCGTTCTCGTCCATGTTGAAGCCTTTGTCAAAACATTGTATTATGGCGGAGTTCAGCCAGTATGTGATGAGGCGACGACTTCAGCCCGTTCATACATTTCCTGGAATGTTTTATCTTGTGTACAGTATGTAAACCTACAGTCAGCTGTATCCAGACTGGGAATTTGACTCGTGAAAATAGCATATAGTCATATTTGCCAACATCATGCATGTAAAAACACTCATAAAAAAGACAGCATGATATGCTGCAATATATGATTTCTCATCTGTCATCAGACAACTTATCTGCTCCACTTTGACTTTTGAAAATATTCTTGTTTCTTTTTGTTTACAGGCTGGAGTGGAGCAGAAAATTGATCTACGCATACAGCCGGCACTGAAAACTCTAGGTACAGTAATACATCTTGTTCTAAAATTCAAAGATGTACACTTTTCTGATGCAAAATTCTGTTACAAAATTCATCCAAGGCGGCTTGTGTTTGCCTGAGATAACACATCGCAATGGGGTTAATATAATTAACTATTTTCCAACAGTTAAAATATCTTCAAATAGCCACACACAAGGTGAGATTTATACTTTATCTGAAGCGTTTTTAAAAAGTTAATGATGCGATTGGCTGATTTGTAAAAAAAATCTGACAGCTGACATCAATTTCCCTAATTAGATATCACGTGGCACAACAACCAGCTCCAATTTAACGAGCAATGGCGTTTTAGCTAAACCCGTTCATATTAACACAGGTGAGTTCACCTGGAACAATTAGCATACTGTAATGTTACCTGAACGTAGCATAACTAATGGCTGCATACGTTTTGCTAACTCACCAGGGTCTGCAGCTCGTCTCGTTACTCCGTCGCGGTCCATAAACATTCTTTCCGAATCAATCGAACCGGAAACACGTGTGAGCGTCGCAGCTTCTGAAGTTATGTCAACTAGAATCAACGCCGGGTGACGGTGTCGACGTATTGTTACGTAATCAGGATCACATGACCGTGTATGCGCGTGTGAGTGCGTTACTTTACTAACCACTGCCGGTATACAGTATTAGTGATTCAACTTGCATAGTAGTCATTATTAAATTAGTAAGATCAAATAAAACTCATTTAATCAAATGATATCACCAAAGATCTGCTTTAATTCTTTGATTGGTGAATGTTTCATAAAACTACTCTAAAGCTGTTTTGGTTTTTTTTTTTAGACAAATCTTTTTAACTTTTTCAGATTTATAAAATGAGAATGATCTTCATATTTTCTTTAATTTTTTTAAATTACCTTATTTCATTTTATTAGATATATAGAATGACGGTCTTTCCAAATTAGTTTCATATCCAGCAGTGTGAATACTGTTGACCAGAAGGAGATAGACATTGGGTGACAGATACAGTACATTGTTATAATGAAATGTTAAATATAACCTGAAGTAAAATGTACCTCTGTTCCTTTTGTTTCTTTCAGATGATCTCTTGTCAGATGGCCAGGCTGAAACATTTGACTTTGTCTTTATTGACGCAGACAAAGTCAACTATGACAACTACTACGAAAAGTCTCTCCAGTTGTTGAGGAAAGGGGGAATCATTGCTATTGACAATGTAAGGGCTTACTCATGGATAAATATTTAAGTTTGAGTTCTTGCAGTAGGATATTTAAACAAGCTAATCATCCCAACGTTTTTTTCTGCTCCTCCAGGTGCTGTGGGGTGGAAAGGTGTTGAATCCGACCCCCGGGGATGAAGACACTGTGGCCATCGACAAGCTGAACAAGAAGTTGCACCGAGATGCTCGAATCAACCTGAGCATGCTCACAGTGGGAGATGGGCTCACACTAGCTATTAAACTATAGGCCAGACGTCTGCTAAGTGCAGTGAGTCATGGGCTTTGGAAGGTAACTCTGTTTGTCCTTTTTTTTTTAAGTTAGGTGAACTTTTATATGAGAAATGTGACGGTAGCTAAAACATGTAATATCCTCATTGGTTTTACAGTTACAAGGAAAAGTTTGAATGAAATAGTGAAGACATTTGATTAAAAAAAAAAAAAAAAACACTGCCCATGTCACTTGTTTTTGTCGTGCATACTTATTGATTTCGTAATAGTCTCCATGCTGTGTAACTCTAGTGTTGTGTAATCACAAGAGAGGATAGCGGTTGACTTCAGGACTTTATTGCAAAGGTTAGACACACACACCAACACACTTCCTGACTAGTGTCACAGTCCTCAGAAATGGGAAGAAAAGTAGAGGATTCACTCTTGATATTCTTTCACTCAAGTCACTGAGAAAACTAAAAATCCATTTAGCATCGTCTTGCAACTTAGAAGGTATTCAAAGTAGCGGAGGTCTCTAAATCATCACACAGCATAATTAAGCCTCTAGAAAGATAAGTGAAGACGAGCCACTACATTGGCCTCGATCTCGATAAGCATGATTTGTTGGAGTAAACCCTCCAACGGGTAGACCATCACTACTAAAATACAAATAAAATGTGCAAATAAAACAAAGGAGGAAGAGCTTAAATAAAGATATAATCTACTGTGCAAATTAACAGCTCAGATTTACATTCTACAATATCACACTTCAGCAAAGTAACAAGGTTTTGGTTTTGAAAACCGTTCCATGATGCACCCGGAGGAGGGTTCACTATCGAGGATAAACTGGAAGTAACTGATAAATACACAGGATTTGAAACATGACTAGTTACTGTCACAACAATAAAAAGGGGGCTGGTGTCATGGTTTCTATTTTAACAGTGCTCGACAACTGGGGGATTGTGTTTTTATTTTTGTTTTGGCTTCGCCTCTTTAAAATATCTGTTGCTGACAAGACGGGAACACAAAGGATCAGATTCAGCTGAGATTTCTCGTCCTACTTTGAAAAGGCCGAGCAGATCCTCATGCCTCCAGCTCCAGGCCCAGGCCAAGTTTGTGACCACCGGCATTGATGTTCTTCCCGTCCACCAGTGCAGAGAGGAGGAGTTTCATACCTGAAATACAAAAAATGAATGAGTTATTGAAGGAAAACTCTTGTGTTTTTAAAATTGTATATGAGAGGAGAGATGGTTCTTACCAGGCCGGAGAGTCTGGCTGTATCCAATTCCTACCAAGCTGGCATTATTCACCTTAGCCTGGAGAAAAAGCATTAAATCATTAAACTAGTGCAGCCTGCAAGGCTACACAAGCTTCTATTTTTGTTATTCTAAAGTGGCAATAGACCATCTCTTCTTCAACCCAGCTGACACAACCATTAAGCTTTATGCAAATGAACGCACGCAATGCAACAATGTCACAGATATGCAAATGAGCGTATCTGACGTCCTACTTTTATTGGAAAAGAGTTGCACAGGATATATATATATATATATATATATATATATATATATATATATATATACTGCATTCTGTTCTCCACAGTGACTTCGGTTGTTCCACCGTCTGCCATTTCCGCTACTGGGAATAATAACTGCAAAGAACTTACATTGAGACTCTTACATAACCGGGGGAAACAAAAGCACTATGCTCTTCCTGTTTTGGTTGACGCACTTCCTTTGGCCCGTAAATTAAGCCATTATTTTTCCAGGGAGATCAGACATGAATCATTAAAGCGAGGCTTGTATGGAACCAATTCGAACACTGATGGAGTCATTGTACTAAAGCTGTTACATTGTGCAATCAACATTTACATCATAATGATGAGTTTAAGATTTTGATATACTGAATGTACTTTAAATCCAAGTAAGCATTTTTTTTTAAATCCTTACAAACACCAATCCCTTGTTCCTCGGCCTGATTTACAAAGAACTAAACTTTTTCTAGACACCCTGTTGACAAACATGGGGGGGAAACATAACTTCCTTGAGGGAGGTATACAGAAAAGAAAGACACGTACTGATATGGAGGCACTGGAGTCTAACTGGTATTTTGCAGCAATTCCAAAGCGAGTGCCGTTGCTGCCTGCAGTCCAGGCCAGATTCACAGCAGTCTCCAGTTGGTCATTAACCTTCTGGTAAATAGATCCACCAAACTCCGAACCGTCATTTCTGAGAGGAAGAAAGAAATGAGTAACATCGCATGTCAGTACAAGCTAATTGTGTTACGTTACTCATCTCGCTTGGTTCGAATGCTTGATGCTAAAAACGTACACATTGGTGTGGAGCTGGAAGTCTCCGGTCTGGTAACCAACTGAAAAGTTACTCTGAGCCATCTTTGATTTGGCCGAGTCAAAGGTCATCTGGTAGCCGGCCAGCCAGCCCTCGTAGCCGGCTACTGCTGCTCCGTGGATCGTAGGACCGGCGAAATCTAAATCCACATCAACACCGACATTAAGGTATTCCCTTTTGTAAGCAGTCTTGACCTTGCCGCTCTTCTTGCTGTTGAATTTAAAAAAGAAACGTGAGGAAGTGGCGTCAGAAGGACGTACTTTATACAATGATAGCATGCTGTGGTTTTACGATTACAAAGTGTAGCTTACCCGGTATTTGGCGAAAATGTAGTGTCAAAAGTAAGCTTCAGCCCTTTGGTGATCTAAAGAGGATCATTCCATCAGTCACACTTCATTTAGAGCTTAAGTGGGGTGATAAGCAACATAGCAGAGGTTTCAATTTACCTGATCCTCAACACAAATTTCAGTTCCAAGTGTGTTTTCCGTGGTCCACTTCTCTGTGAACGTCAGCCCGTACTCTGCCCACTTATACTTGGTCTCCAGGGCTCCGGTGACCTTGCTGGTGTCTACATTGGACGAGCCGGACGTTTTAAACTCCTAAAAAGGGAAAACAAGAGGAAAGTGATCCTACCTATAAAAAATGTACAGCAAGATGGAGTAGTTCCTCCACAAACAGCGGAGAGACTTAACAAATGGTGGACCGCGGTCTTGAGTTGAATCAATCAATGAGAATAAATAATATTATTTACGGAGGGTTGGTTTTCTGATGGCTGCAGCTATAGACCACAGGCACAGCTGATCCAGATTAAAACATAAATAGCTTTACTCCTCTGAGCCAATCAGATCAATAGTTTACCATCTCTAGCACCAGACTAATCTAACCAAAAAAGCTCTACACACCTTGATGTTTGGATCGATTTACAGGTGTGAGTCAGCATTCTCCACTATGAACATTAATTAAAACCAGGCTCACCAATGAGTACCTACACACTAACTAATGGCACTAACTGCATTCAAGTCAAAAATAAAGAGAAAAGAGGGCTACTCAAAGCTCTGTAGGGCACCTTTATTTTTGTTTTAGGAAGATTCTGTCTTGTTTTGATAATACCTGCAATGCACTGCTGTATGTTTAAAGTCACAGCTGTACTCACCACTCCAGTTGAAGACTTTGTCTTCACATCAAGCTTAACCATCCCAAAACCTGCAAGGAAAGTGAAAGTGAGGAACCAACGTTACTTAATGGGCGTGGAAATACATTTCAAAACAGCCGGCCTATCCTCTGAGGTTCAATAAATACACACTCCTAAAACTGTCTTTTATCTTGCTTCCAGTTACCATATCCCTTATTGAATATGTCCTTTGCTGATTTTCCAAGGTCTGCATATGTTGGAGGAACTGCCATTTCTCCTGTCACAAAAAAAAAAAAAAGTACAGAAAAGTCAGAAAATAATCTCTAAAAACTGTTGAACAGTTATAACACCTTAAAATGTTTGCATTGTGAAACACCTGCACCAACTACTTATTTTATATATAT
>NW_022280034.1:6974878-6983968 GCF_004355925.1 Anarrhichthys ocellatus
TATATATATATATATATATATATATATATTTATATATATTTATTTATATATATATATATATATATATATAAAATTTAATTAACTCAGACTCATTAGGTCTCCATACTGTTGTAACGTCGCCTCTTTGTCAAGGTTAGACAACGAGGAGTGTCCTCTTACAGTAACCAGAAACACAAGTATGTTAATATAAAGAGAGGACTGAAGGTGTGACAGCATAATTTAATATGTCTCTCTTTCGGCAATAGGATTATTAAAGCAGCCGTGTGTAGAATTTAACATGCATTGCTGTGACTTAAATACATACACACTTGAGGATTGCATGTTCCTACTTTTGTATTATCTAAAAGGCAAACTATACGACCTATTACAGGGTCACTGCTAAAGTATTTTAAAGGAGTTTGAACACACGAGGGTGGTAGGGGAAACCGTCCCTTGCTAGCAAACGGGACGTTTGATAACCATATTCGACATTTAAACAAAACACACGTTGACCAGGATAAGTAATAAATACGGCCTGTTACTTACCGAGTATTACTGTTGTCGATTATGTAGCTGTCAACTTGTGAGAGCGGGCAAAAAGCGGTTGAAATATCGACGGGACCCGGTGTAGGACGATATGGAGGAGATACCGCAACCAACAAACACCCTCCTGACCTCGGCGCCTGAAGGACCCACGATTTAGTAGGTTTTTCTTGCGCCTGACTGAAATACGAACGAGATGAGGATTTTGGTTATTTTCGATCACTTCATTAAGTATTTGTTCTGTGGTTTGACAACAGCAGATGTAGTTCTTGTCATTTGTAAGAGTCGCCATTTTTCATGCCAAATGTGAGCCGCTAGCACACAGGCAGGTGGAAGACACCTATATTACCACGGAAACCAATATGCTAATTTTCGATCCAGTCGATAATGACCTTTTATTACTCTATGATATTACCTCATTACTTACCTTACCAATGCAAGGAAAATATAAAAAATAGATCCAATATTGAATTTAAACAAATTAATAAATTACACACACACAGCTATATAATACAGTACTATAATTTATATAATATAATAATTTATTTATTCATTAAGTTTATTTAACAGGGACTACACATAATAAACATACATTCCAATAATTAAAATCTAATAATTCCCCAATCCAGGTGAATAATAATTGGCTAGACTTTACATAAAAGCATTATAAAAATGCTTTTCACTATGTACATAGTCACAGGAAGCATTTAAAGTTGTGGTTTGTTTGATTATAGTTAATAACGGTTCATAATGATAATATTAATCAGTCAGTTACTGTCAAACTAACCCAAAGTAAGCCTTGGTGTCATTCCACAGATCTTATGTAGCGTTCTTTAATTATGGAGGCCTATCCTATAAATAACGTCATTAAAAGACTAAATCTTAGTCCATCTCAGTGTTTGTAAAAGATAAATAAGTCTTTGTTGCTCAGTGTTTGTCCTTATATAATGAACATCTAATGTACAAAAAGAACATATAAGAAGTCTTTGATTTCAGCTCTTTAATGATTGAAATGAATGAGACACGAGACGAGTAATGCGGCTTTGCGTGACCATCATTCCTCAATGAGAGAACTAGAATAACCATGTTTCTAACGCGCTGCAACAATGAAATGTAGAGGCCACTCTGAAATCAACATTACACTTAAAAAGCACATTGTGTTTCAAATAAATACATGTCAGGAGCAACTGTAAACATATCTCTTCATGTGCATGTTGCTGTAACACTGTATATGAAATATAAAAATACCTATCAACTGTTACAAAATGAAATAAATTAATATAAACAAATACATACAAATTTAAGGATCCTTTTCAAGAACTATTACTACAAGTTAATGTCAAAAGATTATTATCATTTACACTGTATGGTGATTAAAAAAAAAACACTATACAGCAATCAAACAGTCAACATGAAATATTTGGGACATTTCTACACGGAGAAACCTATCATAACACTCACGGTAATTGGCAATTGGAAATATACTTAAGACAAGTGGAAATCAATCTTTGCTTATATGTTTTGGCTGATAACGACATTATCATCCTTTAGTATGTCCAGCACTGAGCAATGAATTGCTCCGTCAACATCAAGGAACATTATTTCAAGGAATGAAGAAGACTTTCAAACGACGGCAGAGAAGTAGCATCTGTTTCATTTTGCAATACAGCAAACAGCGAAATGTAGATCTTTACATATTGCTTTAACGGTGGTCCGTAGATCTAGAGTCTGACAACAGTGGTCCTTTAGATTTATGTTTGGAAATACAGTGGTCCTTTAGAGTTTACAAAAAGAAAACATTCAGTGAAGGAATCCGGATCCAAACCTTGAAATGATCGGGTATTTTAAATTGCACAGAAAACGACAAACTGCTGTGAAGGATTAGGGAACCTGCTGCCTGAGAATTGTTTTGATGTGGTTTCCTGTTATCATGTCCAAATACTCAAACTTAAAGTCGTATGGATAGGAGGTACTGAAAACAAGTTTATGCTACATGAAGTTATATCCCTTTAGGAGGAGGAATGAGCAACGAATAAACGAGACCCTTTAAGAAACCCTGTATGGTTTTAGTGATTTTGTTGAATCCGTCTAGAAGCAGGTTTGAAGATAAATCCCAGAATATAAGAAGGTATGGGCTCTGTGTATCCCATCAGGCCTCAGCGCTAACAGGATCACAACAGTAGTCTTGGTCGATGAAGACATCACACACCGCCTCAGTTGGCAACTTGACACAGCAGACTAAGAGCAGCACATGGCTGAGAAGTGTCCGACAGCGCCGCTGCTGTTCATCATCCAATGAGCCTCCTGATCACGGCCGGTCTGGAGAAGGGCCAGCAGTACTCGTTGGGGACAGGAACGTTGACGTTGCACTCGAAGAAGGAGAACATGGGGAACCAGATGCGAGCTCGTCGACTCTGCTGGTAGGCCCGGGTGTTGGCTAGCGTGTGGTAGTACAGGAAGAGTCTGGTGGTGATGTAGAACGCGATGAACACGTCGATGGAGTAGTGTTCGTGTGCGGCCAGGATGAAGAAGATGCCGAAGAGATTCAACACCCAGGACAACGTGTGAATGAAGTTCCAGCTTCGTGGGGTGTCTGAAAAAAGAACCATTGAAGATACATTTAACAAATTAGCTTTTTTGTTGTTTGTTGTGAGTTTTACATCATATCCTGAGATTCAGACCATTTCTGTCCAAGGTCACACTGAGGAAGGCAATTTGTTTATACCAGTGAAGGACTCTGGATGGCAGCAAAGAGACAACGGTCCCAAATATGTGGACAGTGTTTCTTCCTCTGCATGTGTCATCCTCGTGATTTAAGACTTTAACCATCTGATGTCACAGCTCTTAATAACGGCTCGTCATTTATCAGGATCTTCATGAATGAATGTGGACAAAATCTATTAACTATGGGGACATTTCAAAGGGAACTTAAAAGCTACTCACACTCTGTGACAAAGAAGTTGAGCAAGGTAATGACCACGGTGTGGCCGCTGAACATGTAGTCACCACACGTGTGCACTCCGGTCAGAGTCATCCCGAAACCGCTCCAGATGGCCACAGCGCGCTGCAGTTTGGCCCACATGTCCCCGTACATCTAGAGGAAGAGGAGAAGAAGAAGAAGAAGAAGGGAAACTCTCAGTGTTGTGATCTTTCAAAGAGGAAGAGAAGCCGTGTTTAGGATACATGGAAGACTCATTACCTTTCCTGAGCATTGCAGGTGCTGTCCCGGCACAGACAGGGAGGTGACGAACATGGTGATACAGCGCAGCATGAACACCGTCCCCATGAGGCTGCACATGCGCCGCAAAAGGATGGACCTACAAGTCGTGACAAACGGTTAACTTCCAAGGCATCGAGTCGGACATGCTGATTCCGATATTTCCATCTTTCTAAGAACTATAATTAACAGGATACACAAAGATTTGTGTAACTTGCATTTCATAATAAAACACTGACTGTTAAATCATTTACATTTTCTCCAAAATGAACACCAAGTTACAGGACATTCTCTCACTCAAACAAATTTCAAAATAAAAGTGCTCCAGGTTACTGGAAAAAATAAAATCCAACTGAAAATGAATTGCAGTATATCCCACTTTTACGAGCTTCATGTCGTCTTCGCTCACACAGAAGACGTCCACACTGACGGCATGATGTGTGTGTGTGTGTGTGTGGCTGTACTGTGTGCTGCAGCTGCCACTGTGTGCACGACCAACACTGTCAGGACTCCTACCTGTGTTTGTGGAGCAGCAGAACCAACACCCAGATATTACAGAGGATGACTCCACATGCTTCAGCCATGGCAAAGGCCCATGGTATTCTGGGAACACTGTTGAAA
This sequence comes from Anarrhichthys ocellatus, assembly GCF_004355925.1. NCBI lineage: Eukaryota > Metazoa > Chordata > Actinopteri > Perciformes > Anarhichadidae > Anarrhichthys > Anarrhichthys ocellatus. The sequence continues at coordinate 6,979,239 of NW_022280034.1, forward strand.
GCAGACAAAACGTGAATTGGACTGTTAGTTGACACAGGTTCAAATGTCTATGTTTAAAGTTTCATTACCGACTATAAATTGCAAAATGTGAACTGTAAAAATCACTACATCGACTGTAACATGCTTCTACGTGCCAAACACATGTCACTGAAATCAGCTCTCCCAAAAAAGAAACATGAAAAGACATTGATTGAAAAGCTCAAATATGGTCATAAACAAAAAGGTCACACTACAAAGTACATTACAGTCATTTAGCAGACACTTTTATCCAAAGCGACTTACAATTCAGAGTCTATCAGATTTCTACAACGTAGGTACAACTACGGGAGCAATTTTGGGGTTAAGTGTCTTGCTCAAGGACACATTGACATGTGACTAGCAGAGCCGGAGCTGGGGATTGAACCGCCGACCCTCTGATTGAAAGACGGCCCTGCTATCCACAGTCACCCACCCCAGTAGGTCACTTAAAAAAACTCTTCTAGCCCATCTGGAATATGTGAGGGTAATAATAGAAACATGTTACAAGGAAGTAGGGCGGTTATAATATCCACCATCTGGTATGATATTCTGACAGTTAATAGATATTTATGTATTTGTTCACTCTCTCTTTGGCATTTCAGTTGACAGATGCATGTTTTTATGGCTATCTGGTGGACCAGTTAATAAGAAAAATAAGGCTCCAAGAGCGTCTTAGTTGTCACACACCCACCTGTCTAGGAAAATATCTGGCAGTGGAGGATACGTGCGCATGTCGGGCACCCTCTCGTGCACTATGACCATGACGAAGGACGTGAACCCAAACACAAAGACCACATAGATGGAGCTAAGCATCGTCTTCCAGTACTCTGGATCCAGGCGCCTCGTCTGCTGCTTGTACTTCCCATTGGTGTACTGGTGATACTCCTCGCCTACCGGTGCCGTGTCAGTGCTGTCACAGTCCCGGCCCGAATCTCCGTTACACAGCCAGTCCAAACTGCCTCCGGAGCCCGTAGGAGACTGGCCGTCGAAGGGAAGCCCCAGCTCCTCCAGCACGTCCATGTTCTGTTTCTGCAGCTTGCGGATGGACACCATCAGCCGCTTGATGTCCCCCAGCACCTTGAGCTCCAGAGGCGGCGAGCGGAGGTCGTACTCGCTGAGGGCGAGCAGACTGGTGCCGTCCAGTCGGTGCTTGTTGCACAGCAGGTCCACATAGTCGCAGAAGCCCTCCTCCCTCAGCCACTTGGCGACGTGTTTGGGCGTCCAGCGACGGACACTCAGTTGGCTCATTTCCTCCTCACTCTGAAGGCTGGAGAAACGAAAAGCACAGTCAAGAAAAACACGTGAGCTCTCCCTTAGAGTCAGTGTCTCATTGACTTCCTCCAGGAATCTTAAGGAGATGTATGCTCTACTTGGCACTCTTTATTTCCACTGAATCAGCAATATTAATACCAAAGAAACCACGCAACACTGACACGCAGACAGAAAATAGCTTCAGGTTGTCACAAATCTATAAGTGACGCAAGTTTAAGCTGAGCATTCACAACTTCAGCAAACATATGAGGCAAGGATTTGATAAGACCAGTTTGCACACACCCCAAACATGTAGACTAAGGAGCAGACATATTCCCCAGGGTAGACAGTGACTTTGGGACTTTTGTAATAGCTGTAAATGGATCATGACTCTTAGGCTATTATCCCCAGTCTTATTACTAGCCGATCTATCCTACACACTAATCAGAAGAATCCTCGTTTAGGCTTAAGTCTCAGTGTCAGTGTCAGCAAACCCTGTCTCTTAAAGTCTGATCCCAGCAGGAACAAACATTGTGTGTTAGCATCTTTACCTGTTGAGGGACTAACTGATATGATGATACTGTGGCTGTGTGGTTTGGTGAGCAGCTATGACTCACTTTAGACGGTCAGTCAACCACCTGCACTTATCCCACATCACTGGCTATCAATGAGGTGGGGCCAGGAGCTAATTCTACCAACATTCCCTCAATATCCTGTGATGCTGAGGTAACTAGTCCACCTGGTGGTTGACGGTGTGTGTAACCACAAGCACGCTCGAGGTAGACGTGACACCAAGCGAAGGCACATCGTCATTTATCACTTCAACTCCTCCCCAAGCAGGCTAATTCAAGGTCTAACGTTAGCTAACGTTAGCTAGCATGCTATTAGCTAGCTGGATCAATGCGTGTACCGTAACGCTCACTCACCCGGACTGAGGTGTCACAGAAGACGACACGGACACGTGTTTATTCAGCTAGCTTGCTAAACGGCATCTCACGAGAATCTGAGTAAATCGTAATAGCGGCGGTTTGTTGGAAATCATTTCGCCTCCCTGGCTTCGCGCTGGTTAGCATACTGTTGCCAACACCAGGCGGTAATGTCCAGAGTAGCCGCGCACGTACAAATCAGCTACACGAGAATTGGCTCCAGCTGAGCAACAGTGACACTTGTTGGTGAAAAGAGAGTACTGCTAAGTCTTTAATTCTGCAGTATTGTTATTGTTATGAATACATAAATGAAGTATTTGTGCAATTAACTGCCTCAAAATACCACAAAGTGTATGCATTAAAGATATAGAGGTGTGAGGCTGACCAACATTTAGATAATAAGTCACTGATTTAATTATAGACCAGGGACACCTGTCCTTGTCAATACCAACATTAATGTAGTATAGCCTCAAGAGAGTTTGAAAATAAATGTTGGGAGAATAAATCATACAAATTGGTAGTTTCAAAGGAGCAAAGATCCATGCAGTCAACTATGAACACTCTGCAGCAAAGTAATGCAGGTCCCCCTGTCACTCCGTCAGTGAAAGACCTGGTGAGGGTTCTGTATGGAGGAAAAAGGTTTGGAAATCATGTGGATGAAGTTTGGCCTAACATATTCATTGGTGACATGTAAGTCTTTGGCATTGCTCTTGACAGCTTGTTAAATAAAAGTACCGCAAGATTGCTTCCTTCTAATGTGTTTCCTGTTATGATACCTGTTTCCTTTGTCCACAGGTCAGTGGCCAATGATCGCTACAGTCTGTGGAAGCTGGGAGTCACTCATGTTCTGAATGTTGCTCATGGGAGGATGCACTGTCAGGGGAGTCATGACTTCTATGGCTCCACTGTGGATTATTATGGAGTCCCTGCCGATGACTCACCGTCCTTTGACCTCTCTCGCTATTTCTTTCCCTCTGCTGAGTATATTCAGAGTGCACTTGTCACGGCTGGTGGTAAATACCCCTCGTGTTGCTTTATTTGTCCCTGAGTTTTACCTAGAAGCAAGTCACTCATCTTATCCAGAGGAAACTCCCAGTATCAACTCATGCGTCAAGATTCATTGTTTTCTTTTTCTTCTTTTCACCAGCTCGGGTGTTTGTCCACTGTGCAGTCGGCGTGAGCAGATCTGCCTCCCTCGTCCTGGCCTACCTAATGATCCACCACCATTACACCCTGCTAGAGGCCATCAATAAGGTCAAAGAGCGCAGATGGATTTTCCCAAACAGAGGATTCCTCAAACAGCTTTGTGCTTTGGATATGAAACTAAGACATCATGAGTAATCCTTTGTACCTCAAAACTAATTGATTTTCTAAATTACAGATCCCCAAACGCCTGATTTCCTCAAGACAAATGAAGATTTAATTGTCTACCAGTGTAGGGAGATACTGTACTCTGACTTTAATCAGTTTGTTTCAAGAATGGTATTGAATCTATTGGCCCTGGTGCTGTGTTTAATGTGCGTCATGCTGCCGGTTCACAGGATATTGACCCTTATATTAGTAGGAGATCAATGTAATCAACCCACCCTTAAGCAGAATCCATTTTAAGACTGAATATGAGACAAAATGACTCATTTAACATTTGTTCTATGTTGAAGAAAATTTACATCCACTATGTTGTGTTGTGTATTCACTTTAAAACATCAGGGACAATCAATAGATGGTTTATAACACAGTAAAATTTGGGTAAGCTGTAATCATATACAACACATCTTCATGAGTTTTGACACATTTATTAACAGATTTAAACGAATAGTTAATGCTTCACTACAGGCTTTAAAGATGTGTTCAAGTGCGTAGGAAAGTCTCATCATGGTATTGCAATATTATCTTTATCATTAATTCTTTTGACAGATTCTTAAGACCATGAAAAACCAGTAATCAGCGTGTGCTTTTTCAACAGTCTTATGTTGTGCACAATTGCTATTGCCAAGTAGTTAACTGCCAAGATTATCTCAGCTGCTTTTCATAATTTACACAGTTTACATACTGAGCAGAAGGCACAATGACTGCAAATGTTCCTGCAAATATCTTTTCCCCTGAATTGTACACATGTACTGTCAGTTTCATTGTCTTCAGTACTTCTGTCTGGATTTCTGACTACTAAGAAAAAGGCTTTTATGCTCAGGATCTTTTCTGAGGACACCTGACAGTCTGCCTTGTCTCTGCTGGGGGAGAGGACAACATGAGAAAGTTCAGATTCCCATCGTCTTTAACATCTTGATGGGGAATTCATTCAATATTTCTAAAATATATTCAACATTTCTTGTAAATGCTTGGCTAACAGTATCTCTAAAAAAAAAAAATGTATGCAGTATCAACTCTTCAAACACTACTACGCCTGCACTTGGATCATACCAGGATCACACATTCACCAGCAGGTATGGATTTTATTTTCATGTGCATATCAGGTGAGATTTGTTCCTCCCACACACACACACACACACACACACACACACACACACACACACACAC